>NC_133326.1:530243036-530543036 GCF_042186555.1 Aquarana catesbeiana
CATCTGAGAAATCGGAAGGATATCGGCACCTGGGGAATAACATCTTACGCTCATACGATGAGTGATGAGTGATCTGAGACTTCCGGGTCTGGGGCAACTATGTCCACCGGCACCTGCCGATTACACAGTACAGAGGTAGAACAACAATCTGCCTATGTATGTAAACAAGGCAGATTGTCGATCTGTCAGAGGGGAAGGTACTGATACTGTGTTTCTGCTAAGTAGGAACAGGGCTCTTTGCCTTTCCCTAGTCAAAGCACCTCCCCCCCAGTGCGCAAGCACAACTAAGGCATACATTTAACCCTTTGATCACCCGATGTTAACACCTTCCCTGCCAGTGTCATTAGTACAGTGATAGTGTGCATATTTTAGCACTGATCACTGTATTAGCGTCACTGGTCCCCAAAAAGTGTAAATTAGGTGTCCAATTTGTCGGCCGCAATATTGCAGTCCTGCTATAAGTCCGCTGATCGCCACCATTACTATTAAATAATTTTTGCGCAAACCAATATACGCTTATTGGATTTTTTTTTTTTACCAAAAAATATGTAGCAGAATACATATTGGCCTAAATTGATTTTTTTTATTGTAGGGTTTTAAAGCAGAAGAAAAAAAAAAGGAGAGGGAGGTAGAGAGATTTTGTTTTATTTAAATACCACCAAAAGAATGCTCTATTTGTGGGTGAAAAAAAAAAAAATTTGGGTACAGTGTACGACCACGCAATTGTGAGTTAAATGAAACGCAATGCAGTATTGCAGGTCTGGTCATGAAGGGGGTAAATCTTCCAGAGCTTTAGTGAAGTGGGTACAAAAAGTGCACAAAAGGTTTAGACTGAAAGTTCTTAATTGAGACAAGCACACACTATAGAGGAATATCGGGGGGGGCGGGGGGGGGGGGGGGGGGGGGGGGGGGGGGGGGGGGGGAGGAAAAGTGATTGATAGAATGAGTCGAGGAGGCATGGTCCTTTTTCCTTTCTCTATGAAGAACCTTGAAAGCTTTGAAGAAGATATATCTCCAGGAGTGATCCATTCCTACGTTTTTGTTTTTAAAAGATTCTGTATACATGTATTTTTTGAATGTATGTAATGTTTTATGTTAAAATGAATAAAAAAAAAAAAAAAAAAAAAAAAAAAAAATTGAAATCAGGAATATGCTTTGTTCATATTTCTGTTTGAGGTTTACAACCACTTTTCTGTAGACATACATTCAATACAATAAAAAGGACACTGCTCTCAATATGACAGTCATGCGATAGTGGGGTGCGCAAGACCCAAACGCAGACAGTGTGTGTTCAGGGCACCCGCAAGGCTGTCAAAACTGGGAGCAGTGGCTATGTCGTGCAAACTGACATGAAAGGAACTGCTTGCACAGGGATGCAAGAACGTTTGTGCATTCCTGTCCGGGCAAACCAAAGCCCTCGCCATGGATCTACACTATAGTAGTAGTTCATGTAAACGAGACTTAAATGTTACATGTGGCCCCTTTGGAGATTCCAGGGGCCATCCTTGAGGCTCCCTATATGAAGTAAGTTGACCACCATTGTGGTACATAGAAAAATTATGAAAAGAATTAGGATAAAGGCCAATTTAAAATTGGCATAACTGTATATTGAGAAGTTAAAAGAACAGTGCCAGAGGCGGTGCAACACTTGCACTATAGGTTTCATGTACACTGCTGCTGGTAAACAAGTGTTTAGGAGCAGTTGGGCGTTTTTTTTCACCTGCCCCTGAGCTCTCCTCTATGTATCTTATCAGTACATGTACACAGGGTCATTTATAGTTGGTTTCTAGGCAGTTGAGTTTAGAAGCATTTTTTGGAAAACAACAACAAAAAAAAAAAAAAAAAAAAAAAACAAACACAAAAAACATTTTTGGACCATTTAAAAAAAAATAAATAAAACTTCTAAAACCTAAATGCGGCATGTAAACATGGCACAACGGACGTTTTTAAACATTGGTTACTATCTGTCAAGTTAAACTGTTCAGGAAACGTTGTAAAGGCTAAGAATGGTCAAACCCAGGTCATCTGTCATGTGTCATATCTGCCATGCTACATCTACTGTAGTTTCTTCTGTTATGGTACTTCTCAGTGAACAGTCTGCCAAAATTGATTACTGTGCTGTCTACTCTGCACACCCTGGATATAAGTTCTTTATCTAAACGATAAAAGGAGACCCAGGAGCCCATGCAATGGGATAAGACTATTGTTGAATCACAATAGATAAAGCTAAAACTACTACAGGGATAGAAGAATACAACTGTCATAGTACAAAAACAGTGGAATTCATTTAAGTGGTAAAGATGGAAGACACACTCTATGGGACACAACTTCAAAAAATGATTTGGATTCCACCGAAATATAGAACACATAGCAAAAAGACACACGAGATAACCAAAACAGTACATAAAGTATGGGACACACTTTATTGTAAAGAATAATGGAAATATAATTCTCTCCACTAATTCCACTAGCAGCACAAATTTTTTTCACCCCAGAGAACGGGACACGGTGGGGAAAACAAATGGGAAATGCACAACTAAAGGATATAACAACTCATGGGGAAATTATGACAAAGCAGGACTTAATAAAGTACGGGTGGTCACATTTGAAAGAATGGGAGTATCTACAAATAAAACACTTTATAAGCACAATCCCCCAACCAATTAGAGAGGAGAATGAGTTAACGCCAATAGAAAAAACTCTGTAGTGCAAGAAAGCCTGTAAGACACGGGATATCCCAAATATACAAAATTCTAACAGAACTAGATTGACATGGAACCTACCCTATATAGAAAAATGGGAACAGGATATGGGTATAAAACTGGACGAAACGCAAATGGTAGGTGCAGTATACAACTATGCATCTGATATAACCTCGATTGAGGTAAATTACAAGTGCATGGTTCAATGGCATTTCACACCAGAAAGAATCAATAAAATCCAACCAAACAAGTCCCCACATTGTTGGAGGAACTGTAAACAACTAGGAACAACATTCCATATATGGTGTGAATGCCCAGAGATAAAAGAATACTGGCGGGGTATATTAGAATATACGGAGGTGATAACAGGAGAGAAGATCCCTCAACACACCCTGGAATTGCTTGTTCCACAGAACTACTAAAACAAGGAAACAATATTTAAAAAAAAAAAAAAAAAAAAAAAAAAAAAAAACCACACACACACACACACAAACACACACTTTGGTCCCGTTCCTCCTCAACGCGGCAAAAGGTCTTATCCCTAAAAAATGGCTATGGATGAAGAAGCCAAGTATCAAAGAGGGATACAGAGAGTGGACTATAAATCGGCAATATGGAGTACCTGTGGAGCAGGGACGGACTGAAAATTATAGAGCAACCTGGCGAAATGGAAAATATTTAAAAAACATCAGAAAATTTTTTTTCCTGCCTCTAAAATGTTGAGCTCAAAATATACCTGTAATTTTCCTAATGTGCATGGACACAGAATAATATTGAGCCGCTTCTACAGCAGAACACTAAACTCCTGTAGAAGCAACTTTTTTTTAAAGTGGTTGTAAACCCACAGGGAGGAAAATGAGATAGATAATATATATATATACCACACACATTGTGTATGTATGTATGTATGTATGTATTGTGTACACACACACGCACATATACATACATATATACACACACACACACACACACACACACACACACACACCTGCAAGACAAAAAAGGCATAATGAGCTAGTATGCTATGCATACTAGCTCATTATGATATACTTACCTTAGATCAAAGCCCATGCATTGGTCCCGGCATTACTTCCGGGTATTGTGGGCTGCGGCGCTGTGATTTGCCAGAGCCCGCGATGACGTTGCGCATGTGCGCAGGAGCTGCCTGTAACAGCACACTAGCTGAAGAAACGGCACGTATGAGCAGTCTCTTCAGTGTGCATGTGCCGTTGACGTCAGCACATGCATATACAGTGACTATCGCCTAAACTATGCAAGTTTAGGAGAAATTCATTACCTGTAGGCAAAAGGGGTTGTAAAGGGTTTACAACCACTAACTGCTTGCCAACCAGCCACCGCAGTTTTAAAAAACTGCGGCAGAATGGCACGGCTGGGAGAAACGACGTTACCTTACATCACTTCGCCTTTTGGCCACTAGGGGCGAGCGCACGCCGGCAGCATTGTGCTGAGAGAAAATGTGAGTGCCCAGCGGGCGTGACGCCCCACTGGGCACCCGCGTTCGCTCGTGACAGAACGAGACCGGGATCTGTGTGTGTAAACACACAAATCCCCGATTTCAGGGGAGTAGAGACATATCGTGTGTTCATACTAAGTATGAACACTGATCCCTCTCCCCTCCTAGACAGTCCCATCCCCCCTACAGTTAGAACACACCTAGGGAACACAGTTAACTCCTTCCCTGACAGTGACATTTATACAGTAATCAGTGCATTTTTATAGCACTGATCGCTGTACTGTCAATGGTCCCAAAAATGTGTCCAATTTGTCCGCCGCAATACCGTCGCAGTCCAGATAAAAATCTCAGATCGCCGCCATAGAAAATAAAAAAAAAAAAAAAAAAAAAAAGGCGCCATAAATATATCCCCCATTTTGTAACAAAACAAAACACACACCACACGAACATCAAATTTGGTTTGGGTACAATGTCGCATGACCGCGCAATTGTCAGTTAAAGTGGCGCAGTGCCGTATCGCAAAAAATGGTCTCGTCATTAAGGGGGGAAATCCTTCTGGTCTTAAGTGGTTAATGGCATCCCAGTCTTAGTCCGTAGGGTTTCAATATTGAGTTGGCCCACCCTTTGCAGCTATAACAGCTTCAACTCTTCTGGGAAGGCTGTCCACAAGGTTTAGGATTGTTTCTATGGAATGTTTGACCATTCTTTCAGAAGCGCATTTGTAAGATCAGGCACTGATGTTGGACGAGAAAGCCTGGCTTGCAGTCTCCGCTCTAATTCATCCCAAAGGTGTTCTATCGGGTTGGGGTCAGGACTCTGTAAAGACATGGATGAGTGAGTTTGGGGTGGAGGGGGGGGGTGATGGTGTTTAGTTATTTTTCAGGGGTTGGGGTTGGCCCCTTAGTTAGTGAACTGAACTCTTGAGGCTTCGGCATACCAAGACATTTTGGACAATTCATGCTCCCAACTTTGTGGGAACAGTTTGGGGATTGCCCTTTTCCTGTTCTAACATGACTGCGCACCAGTGGATAAAGCAAGGTCAAATAAAAGACAATAAAAGGTCAATAAACCTGATAGAACACCCTTGGGATGAATTAGAGCAGGGACTGCAAGCTAGGCCTTCTCGTCCACATCAGTGCCTGACCTCACAAAGGTGCTTCCGGAAGAATGGTCCCATAGACACACTCCTAAACCTTGTGCACAGCCTTCCCAGAAAGGTTGTAGCGGTTATAGCTGCAAAGGATGGGCCAACTCAATATTGAATGCTACGAACTAAGACTCGAATGCCATTAAGAGAGAATGTGGGTTTGGGCTTTTTTTCAGTTTTATACTTACCTAGGTGAATGCAGCATTGGACCAAATGCTGCATCTGTCCCCCCAGCGCCTCTGCATGGAGAGCTGAGCGATCAGTAGTGAACAGAGAGCTGCAGACTGTTAGTCACAGCTCTGTGCTCTGCCCCCTCCACGCTCATTGGAGCGTTGGGCTGTGGAGGGGGCAGAGTGGCCGGCTCAGGCTCTCAGCGGCTCACTGAGAGGCTGAGGCATTGTGTCGGTCCAGGCACCTGGTGGATTCCAATTTCCATTATCATGATGATGCTGTACCGACTTCTGTGACCTCAGCAAAGAGCGGTCTTCAGCCCGCTGTCTGCTAAAAATGGGTCACAGGAGTGCAAAACAAATTACACTCCTGTGATCCAGAGGAGAAGTAAAGCAAACAAGGTATACTTCATGTGCGTGTAAAGGCAGGCGTCCCAATACTTTTGGTAATATAGTGTACATGCAGCACCAAAAAGTTTTTAGAGCATTCATAATAAATGTAAAAAAAACAGAGCAGCAGTTTCACCAGGAAAGCTGACTCTTAACATTGGAGTTAGGGTCTACTTTTAAATACACTGGCAAGATTACCAGCAGCAAGTTAAATCACAATTATACAATTCTAAAAATAAACCCCAAAATACTACAGACTCTCCTTAAACCTATAACGTGAACAGTGCCAGAAACGCTTACAATTAAAAAGATGTGTCAGCACTTGTGGTCTGCTGCATGCCAGGAATTTGTACATGGTCTGTCTCCAAATTGTTTCAATGATCACCCAAGCTTAATCATGTGTTCTGCTGCCATCCAAAACAAAAGAAGCATTAAAAACGTAAAGAAGCAAACAAAGCAAAGTTTCGTAGACACCCACATGCCCGTGCCAGCTGCCATAAGAGCTGAAAGAAGACACCAATTTATCTTGCAAATCAAACTGGCCTCAGTTGAAAAAAAATAAAATAAAAAAGTGGGATGAATTACAGAAAAAAAAAAAAAAATATAGAATATATCTTCACCTTAAAAAACTTATAAACAATGGAGTGACAAGTATGTTCTCATGCCAAGTCTGGGTTGCTTTAACAGTTATGTTCCAACAAGATACTTGTAACTGATCATATAGGTCATTGTGATACTTTCCTGAGTTTTAAAATTTAAAACCTGTAAGGATTAGGAAGCTACTATGGCTGATCTGGTTTCTGAAGCCCCCCGCCACTACTACCCTCTCCCAATTTTAAACAGAATTATATCTAGAACACCAGTGCAAACAAGTAATGCTCTCTTCTCTAGTAGTGCACATTGAATTAATTCTTTATATCCTCATGTAGCTGTCTATCTACATACCTTCCCCCCCCCCCCAGATGTCCTTGGTTAAGTGACATCACAAAGTCCTCTTTACCTTTTTCTTTCTCTGGCAGTGGGAAGACCCTAACATTACTGCAGATAGTCATCTGCAGCATTCTCCAGACCAGGGCTAGGAGAAAGTGGGTTAGATGATGCTGGAGGTCACTGAATTTAAAAGGGGTCATAAAGTCAGAAGTATTTTTTTTTTTTTTTTTTTTTAATCTGCTGATAATCAAAGTCAGTGAGCCAATGAGGAGAGAGAAGGGGTGGAGCCAAACTGCAGCTCTTTATCTGAATGGACACACACACACAGAGCAGTGGCTCAGCTGCCCCCATAGCAAGCTGCTTGCTGTGGGGGCACCCGGCAGGAGGTGAGGGACCAGAGAAGAGGAGGATCAGATGGCTGCTCTGTGCAAAACATGTTTATTTTTAAAGGAAAACACCCCTCCCCCACAGACTTTATTATCACTTTAAGCAGCAAAAGCCCTGGAATAGAAAATTAACTGATTCTACCGCTTTAATGACACACACAATAATAAATATATATATATATATATATATATATATATATATATATATATATATATATATATATATATATATATATATATATATATATTTTTTTTTTTTTACCCACACACACACACACACACTGTATATGGCATTCTTCATGACTAAAATGTCATCAACTCTCTAGTTGACTCCTTGTTATAGGACACATGGGAGGCGTCCACATCTAATTCTAGTAGTTCAAAAGGCAGAAGGTTTTTTTTTATTTTTTTTTTTTTTAACCTTAACAAATTCAGGTAAAAAAAAAAACCTTATGCATGCAGCTTCTATGGACACACAGAGGTGGCGTGGAGTGAGCTGGCACAAGTGCCCCCATAGCAAGCAGCTTGCTATGGGGAAAGTCATGGGGGGGGGGGGGGGTCAATTGGTTCCCAGAAGTGGAAGATCAGGGCTGTTCTGTGCCAAATCACCAAACACATACAGAGCAGATAAGCATGACACGTTCTGATCCTTTACAATCACATTACCACTTGCCTACCAGGGCAAGACATTTTTATATTTGTACATGTTAAAGATCAGCATTTTTTTTTTGCAAAAAAATTACTTCAGAACCCCAAAAATTTAAAATTGTCAGACTTCTATATGCTCCAAATGGGAGAATGTGCTAGGCGAGGACATTTCCCTGGAAGTGTGGCAGGTGGTCTGGTCTCAGGCAGCCAAGAGCTCCATTTGTACTCTACTTTTGGTATCTGACGCCGGATGTTCTCCACGCCATCTATCCTACTAGCACTGACCGATGCTGGAGGTACCATTTTGACAAAAGGCACACTATCATATGTACCGGAGCTTCCCAGGAATCACGCCTATTTGGAACTCGGTCCAAAGTCTGCTGAACCGTCTCTGAGGTACCCATCCCCATACTCCTAAATTCTGTTGGGCCGGTCCTGTTCTGACTCAACTACAAGACCATACAAACTTTATCTCCAGCTTCATATAGGGCTTACCTGGTGTTCCATTTATCCCTTGCATGAATAAACTCACTGTTTAAGAGACAGACGATGAATCCTTTTGAATGTTCCGTTTAATGGATATTCATAAGTAGAAAAACATTGGTGTTGTAAGCCACATAGAAAGATGTTACAACATGGTGGAATACTGAGCAATGAACCAGAAAGGGGAAGGGGAGGGGGATATACAGAACTACAGTGGGAGAGAGAGTTCAGCTTAGACAAGAGAACACAGCTCAAAAAGACACAGAGCAATAATAAACCAAATAGTGTAACACAACAGGTCCTCTTTAAAGCTTGCTAAACCCCATAAAAAGCTGATGTTCTCTTTTGATCATTAAATACCAGTACACACACACCCCACTTTGAGCTGTGTTCACCTGCTTTGTATACCCTATACCTGTGACCTACGCTGTTGTACCTTTCTAGCTGTTCACGCCATTTAACACCACTTAAGGGCCGGAAGGATTTACCCCCTTAATGACCATGCCATTTTGGACGCTGTACCCAAACAAAATATATATGTCCTTTTTCCCTGACAAATAGGACTTTCTTTGGGTGTTATTTGATCACCTCTGTGGGTTTTTATTTTTCGGTCTTTTTTTTTTTTTTTTTTTTTAAAAAAAAGGAAGGAAGGTTTGCGTAAAAGTTGTAGCGTCTACAAAATAGGGGATAGATTTGACATTTTAATTTTTTTTTACACTAGTAATGGCAGTAATCAGCCATTTTTAGAAAAACTGACATTGTGGCAGAGAGAGCGGATACTTTTGACACTTTTTTTGGGACCAGTGACATTTATACAGCGATCAGTGCTATAAAAATGCACCAATTACTGTATAAATGACACTGGCAGGGAAGGGGTTAACACTATTGGTGATAAAGGGGTTAAATGTGTTTCCTTGGAGGGGTTTCTAACTGTGGGAGGCGTGTACTGACTAGAGGAGAGCAACCACTGTTCCGGATCACTAGGAACAGACGATCTCTCTCTACTCCCCTGTCAGAACGGGGATCTGTTTGTTTACATTGACAGATCCACATTCTGGCTCTCTGGAGCAATCGTGGGTGGTCGGCGGACATCGCATTCGCCAGTCACGCGCATCCACTCCAGCAACGTGCGCGCCCCCCACTGTATCTATTGCACGAACCGACGTACAGCTACGGCGATTCGCAGAATAGAGCCAACCTGTCGCAGTATGACGATGGCTGGTTAGCAAGTGGTTAATCTTGCCAACGTCTCATGTACTACTTGGAATATATATATTTATATTCTTATTCTGTCTTGTATACAATGCATGTATTCTTTCATAATTTTTTTTTTTCTAATATATAAAGCACAGGCCCTAAGAAATATAATGATGGCTGTTGAAAATTTTAAACGTGGCACAATATCTACACAACAGTTTATCGAACAATTTTCAGGAAAAAATACACTTCAATGATTTTTTGGTAAAATTTATATGTGATGTTGTGACAAGTAAACGTATACCAAACATGTCAAGATGTAAAATTGTACACGCCTGTGAAATGGCAAGAAACTACAGTACCTAAAATTGTCCATAGGCCAAGTTTTAAAAATCTTTGCAGGTTTAGAGTCAGTTTAGGAGTTAAATATGCACTAGAATTACTGCTCTTACTCCGACGTTCGTGGCGATGCCTCGCGGGTGGTGTAATCATCATGCGTGCGGGACCTCCCTTCCAAACCCTGCTAAAGTACTTTTACAGTAAATCCAGCTCTAACAAAACAAGACCAGGATCACCACTGTAGCCATAATCCTTGTATAACCACTTGCTGCCCAGCACATTTATATATACTATATTGTCAAAAGTAATGGGACGCCTGCCTTTACACGCACATGAACTTTAATGGCATCCCAGTCTTAGTCCATAGGGTTCAATATTGAGTTGGCCCATCCTTTGCAGCTATAACAGCTTCAACTCTTCTGGGAAGGTTGTTCGAGGTTTAGCAGTGCGTCTATGGGAAGATTTGACCATTCCTCCAAAAGCGCATTTGTGAGGTCAGGCACTGATGTTGGACAAGAAGGCTTGGCTGGCAGTCTCTGCTCCAATTCATCCCAAAGGTGTTCTATTGGGTTGAGGTCAGGACTCTGCAGGCCAGTCAGTCAACTTCCTCCACCCCAAACTCCCTCATCCATGTCTTAATGGACCTTACTTTGTGCACTGGTGCGCAGTCATGTTGGAACAGGAAGGGGCCATCCCCAAACTGTTCCCACAAAGTTGAGAGCATGAAATGGTCTAAAATGTCTTGCTATGCTGACACCTTAAGAGTTCTCTTCACTGGAACTAAAGCACCAAGCCCAACCACTGAAAAACAACCCCACATTATAATCCCCCCTCCACCAAATGATTTGGACCAGTGCACAAAGCAAGGTCCATAAAGACCTTGAGTGAGTTTGGGGTGGAGGAACTTGACGGGCCTGCACATAGTCCTGACCTCAACCCGATAGAATACCTTTAGGATGAATTAGAGTGGAGACTGCAAGCCAAGCCTTTTCATCCAGCATCAGTGCCTGACCTAACAAATGTGCTTCTGAAAGAATGGCCAAACATTCTCCATAGACACACTCCTAAACCTTGTGAATAGCCTTCCCAGAAGAGTTGAAGCAGTTATCACTGCAAAAGGATGGGCCAACTCAATATTGAACCCTACTGAGTAAGACTGGGATGCCATTAAAGTTCATGTGCGTGTAAAAAGGTAGGTGCCCCAATACTTTTGACAATATATAGTGTATGTACACTGGGAAGCAGAAGGTTAGGAGACCAGAAAGCTTGTCTCTCAGATAACATGTAGCTATCATTTGTGGACTGGTGGTGGGAGATCCAAGCTCTGAGACTGCAGTATGGACACAGTGGCATTTAAAAAAAAAAACTGTTCTGTTGCTACCCAAAACTAAGGTTGGAGCTACATTTAAAGAGAACCAGTCATGTCACATCATTATACCTCTACTGTTGACCACAACCATCAGCCCAAACTTCTCCCATCACACAATTTAACAGTGGCAGCAATGAGGAAACACTGGATTGCAGGTTGCTGCTGAACGAGCCAAACTTTAATGTAAAAAAAAAAAAAAAAATAAAAAAGGGTATAGGCTTTAGAACCACTTTAACCACTGGGCACTTAAACTCCCTTCCTAACCAGACCAATTTTCAGCTTCCTATCTTACATTTTGAATGGACAATTACCCAGTACCCATATGAAATTTTTGTCCTTTGACACAAATAGAGCTTTTTGGTGGTATTTAATCACCACTGTTTTATTTTTTATGCTATAAATGAACAAAGACCGACAATTTTGTAAAAAAATGAATTTTGCAAATTAGTAAATTTTCTTCATAAAAATGTTGGCCAAAATTTATACTGCTACATATCTTTGTTAAAAATAACCCAAATCAGTGTATATTATTTGTTCTTTGTGAAAGAGTCTACAAGCTACGGTGCCAACACTGAAAATTGATCACACCTGATGTACTAACAGCCTAATCTAAATTTCTTGACACTAAACAAGCCAGGAAAGTACCACTACCCCCCCCAAATGACCCCATTTTGGAGAGTAGACATTCCAAGGTATTTAGTAAGAGGCATGTGATTTTTTTTTTTTTTTTTAAATGTTATTTTTTTTCCCCCCCAGAATTCTTTGCAAAATGAAGATTTACCCCCCCCCCCCCAAAATAAAAAAAAAAAAAAAAAAAAAAAAAGGGGGTCATAAGTTATTTCTCACACACACACCACAAATTACATCCCAAAATACATTCTGCTACTCCTCTTGAGTATGGCGATACCACGTGTGAGACTTTTACAGCCTGGCAACATACAGAGGCCCAACATGCAGGGAGCACTGTCAGGCATCTAGGGACATAAAATCCACATTTAAATTTCTTTACTACCTCTTGCACTTTTGAAGGCCCTGGAGCACCATGACAATGGAAATGCCCAAAGAATGACCCCATTTTGGAAAGCAAAAACACCCCAACGTATATTCTATAATGAGTCTTTTGAACATGTCATTTTTTTCCCACGAGTTTTTGGAAAATGCCTTTTTTTTTTTTTTTTTTTTTTTGTAAAAAAAAAAAAAAAAAAAAAAAAAAAAAAAAAACACACACACACCACACACAAAAGTTGTCAATTTATACAATATTTCTAACACATAGTAAAAATGACAACCCAAAATACATTCTGTTACTCCTCCCGAGTATAGCGATACGACACGTGTGAGACTTCTACACAGCCTGGCCACCTACAGAGGCCCAACATGCAGGGAGTACTAGCAGGTGTTCTAAGGCATAAATTTCAAATCCATTTGACTACCCATTACTTTTTTGTGAGGCACTGATGGGCACTGCAGTGGCATGGATGAGGAATAAATGAGCCATAGATGAGCATGAGGGAGCCATGGATGAGCCAGAAATTGGCTTGATCAGCGCTGTGGGAACTTCAGATCCAGCCCACAGCGCTGCTGCACTCGATCTCTCCCTTCTCCTTGCACACTGTACCTATCGTTACAGAGAAGGGAAGAGCTGAACTGGGCATGCACCGGCTTGTTGACAACTGATCGCTCCTTCATTGGACGGAGCGATCACGTGGTAAAGGGCCGCTGTCATTGGCTCTTTACTGTGATCCGTGATGAGGCGGGTCCTCTGGACCTGTCAGTCACGGACATTCCCAGGAGCGCGCAGAATTATCTGGCCGCGCTGTAGCCGTCGTTCAGCTATGGTCCGGCCTGTAAGTGGTTAAAGTGATTGCTCACAATTTACAAAAAACGGGTTTACACTTACATGCTGTGTGCAATGGAATTGCAGAGGGGCCCTGAACCATCTCTCCTCGGGTCCCCTGCTGGCGCTCTTGGTTCCTTCTCTCCGGCGAGAGTACCTATAGAAATCAGCTTTCTATGAAGGCACTCGTGCGGGCTCGCCCCTAGCTTCACTGTCTGTGTCTATTACCACTGGCTCCTGCCGCGGTCAGTCAAATTCAGTGAGGCCGGGGGGAGGGGGGGGGGGGGGTTGGGGTTGCGCCTATGGACACAGGCAGCTCTGGTCGATACCACAACAGAAGTGGCTTCCTATGGTGGCACACTAAGAAGAGGAGGAGCAAGGAGAGCTGGTGCACTGAGCAGGCAAGTATGACAGTGTTTTGTTTTTTGTAATAACACACTTTAAGTTAGTGGCAGATCACTTAAGTGTAAATAAAGTCAAAGTGTTTGTTTCAGTTTTGGATAGTGTGGGGAGGTATTGGAACCCCTGGTAGGTTTTTTATTGGTTACCTCTACCTGCCTCCGTTATATTCGCCCTCTCCATTTGTCTTGTTTACAGGTTACATCAAAAGTGAAGGAAAAAAAAAAAAAAATAAAATTTTGGGTTGTCCTCAGAACAGTAATAGTGGGGGGAGGGGGATTTCACTGGTTTGTTTTTTTCTAAAAAATTTAAAGGGTGAGATTAACTATTTCCTGCCTTTTAAAGAGACATTTCTTTGAAGCGGTTACATATGGTTGGTCACCTGTGATACCCATTTTCTACAGATAAAATGGAAGGGGTGGGTTGGCCTAAATTTTAAAAAGATCCCCCCTTTAAACTGCACAAAACACATTTAAAATGAAATGCTATACCTTCTAAATGTTTCAATAATGCTCTGGTGCTGTTTCCGTGTGCTGAAATAAGAACGCGTTTTCCACGCTTTACTTCTGGTGCAATCTCCTCGTTCCAGAAAGGAAGAAGCCTTTCCAGGACTTGCTTCAGGCTCTCAGATTTTGGCAGCTTATCCTTCTGAATGTCACAACATGTATACCTGCGATCCGTGTGTATCTCTTGGTAGTAAGGGTGATTCTCATCTATTGGTGGAGGGGCCACATCGTAGCTCCTCCTCCAGATCTTTACTTGCTCTTCTCCATGATTCAGAGCCAATTCTGCTCGGTTGAGGCCAATAAGAGCCCCGTAATGGCGTTCATTTAGCCTCCAAGAACTTCGAGTCGGAACCCATTCTTGACCAAGCTCTTCTAAAATCAGCCATGCTGTTTGGATAGACCGGCTGAGGATGGAAGTGAAGACCATGTCAAACTCAAAGCCCAGAGACTTTAAATACTTTCCGCACTTCTCCGCTTCCTTAATCCCTTCCACGCTTAGCTTCTGGTCCACCCAGCTGCAGAATCGGTTTTCTATGGTCCAGGCACCTTCACCATGCCTCAGCATGACCAATTTATATTTTGACATGTTGATTGTGGTGTTCAGTTCCCAGAAGAACTCCTTTCAGATTATTCAGAAGATGTTACCTGATAAAGAAACGAAAAAAAATAAAAATAAATGTACACTTGCTAAAATGGAACCAAAAGTGGGTCAGAAATGCCAAGGCTTGGTTATCCATTGACTGAAACCTGTAGGAGTGTTATTAACCACCTCAATACCAGCAGATTACACCCCCTTCATTCCTTTCCAGGCTATTTTTCAGTACTACGACAGTTTGACTGACAGTTACTCATACAACAATGTATTCCAGTTACTAAAACATGCAAAATCTTGTGCAGCTCTGTAAAGAAACCAATCAGTAACCAGGTTTTATTGCCAAACCTTAATTGAACAAGCTAAAGTTAAAAGCCGTTTGGCTACCATGCACAGTTGCACCAGATTCCGAGTGCTCCAGTTTTAATAAATCTCCCCCATAGAGAGTGTTCTTTTGGTGGTATTTAATAACCACTGTTTTTTTTTTTTTTTAATAAATTTTTACTATTTAAAAGTGGTAGTAAACCGCACCAAAAATAAAAGCCCTGCAAGACAAATGGCATAAAGTGCCAGTATGCATCCCATACTAGCACATTATGAAATACTTACCTTAGAACAAAGCCTTCCAGTTACACGCTGTCACCGCTGACAGGGCTTCTATCTTCTCCCTTTCGGGTTTGAGTGTTCGGCCCTCTGATCAGCCAAGCCGCGATGACGTCACTCCCGCGCATGCACGTGAGAGTCTCGGCCATGGCACAGAGCTCTGAAAAGATGGCACGGACAGGGATCACAAGGTTATTTTGATTTTGCTTGTGATCTGCACTGTCCAAATGACAGTACCATCTTAGGCACTGTAAGCAAGCCTGGTGTGAGTATGTACATTACAAATAGGAACCTCATTAGCTCAGACACAGCAGCGGGAGCCATTGGCTTCTGCTGCTGTCAGAGTGAATATCGCGGGCTGTGTCTTATGGAGTGTGTCCAGGAGCGCCTGCGGGGGAATCTGAGAAGGAGGATGCAGAGAGCAGGCAAGTATAACATGTTCGGTACTTTAATTAAAAATAAAAACAAACAACCTTTACAATCACTTTAAACAAACTTTTTTCAGTTCAAGTTACAGTGTCTGATCTAGGCATATGAATAGCAAACTAAGAACGGCATTACTGCTCATGGCAACCAATAATTTAATCATGCATTCTTGCCCTGAAGTGACGCAAATTAAATTCTGACTTTAAGTGTTTTTTTCCATAGAGGCTTTTCTCACGACATTTCTTCAGCAATGATTATGACCTCACTTGTTGACACCCAGATAGGAGAGCATTGGTGTGGACATATTTATGTACATACTGTAAATACACAGGCAATTTTATTGATTTTTAGAAATGCAGTACAAGCAAGAGAGCATTTGCCAGAATCCAGTTGCAAACCAGCTCTTTGCATAGGTTGTATTTGAAACAACTAATTAAAATGAAGCCCAAGGGTGAATTGAAACACATTCAACACTCCACAGAACACAAACCTTACATATGAATTGCATACACAACAGGGCACGATTAAGCCAACAGAGACCATAAAATGTATGTTACTTTGTGTTTAAAATACCATTAGTATACTATAAACAACAACAAGAAACAAAATACAGTGAAATCGATGTGGATATTCCTCCAAACGTACAGGTGTTTCCAGTGAAGATTACAGTGCTTACGGTACATAATACAAAGACATTTTAAATAACGTGCACTTCCAACCTTGTGGTAACAGTCACGCTCCAGTAGGACTGTGCCCTGTGCATAAAGACATTGTTTGATGAGTTTGGTGTGGAGAAATTCGTGTGGCCTGCAGCCCTGACCACAACCCTACTGAACACCTTTGGGATGAAACTGAATGCAAAGTGCAGTCCAAGTCTTCTCATCCAACATCAGTACTGAATAATAAAAACTATTATAACCACAAAGGTGAGGCCAATGCCATGAATTTGGAATGAGAAGGCCGACAAGTTTCTATAGGTGTTCTAGTCAGGTGTCCACAAATGTTTGCCCATATGGCGTTTATGCATTTCCCCAAATCACTTCATTTCTGTAATGTGGAAGTCAGCAGGGAGAACCGGCTACAGCAGGCCCCAGGAGATCAGCATTCCCATAACTGTTTATTTCCATGTAAAATTTGGGAACAATGCCTCAGGGCGTTTGGCGGCTTGGCCAGTGGGGGAAAAAAATAAAAATAATATGGAAGGAGCATGCACACCAGAGGTGTCCAACATTTTGACCTTCCTGGGCCACATCGGGAGAAGAGGAATTGTCTTGGGCCACACAAAAAAAAAATAAAAAATAAATATATATAAAAATTAAATGACTGTATCTGTAAATTTCAAAGGCAAATATAAAAAAGGAGCAGTAGTGTTAAAGTACTTGTGGGTTTAACCAATCTTTTTTTGTACAATTCTCCTTTAAGTAGGGCATGGCAGGGGGTGGGGGAGGGTTGTCCTATGCCTCTATACTTTTGCTAATAGGTGTCCCTCATGCCCCCATCTCAAAAAGTTGGGAGGTATGTAAAATACACTAACAAAAAGGATAGCTGATGAGCAGAACAGATCACAAGTTAAAGGAGGAGAAGTACAGCCAAAGCCTGTTTGGTTATACTTCTCCTGTGGATCACAGGAGTGCAGTTTGTTTGGCACTCTTGTGACCCGTTTTCAGCTGACATCCGAGCCAGTGAACCCTGTGACCGGCACTAGACTCAACCTCTCAGCAAGCCGTTAAGAGCCTAAGCTGACTGCTCCCACCCCTCCACAGTCCAGCGCTCCAATAAGCCCCCAGCGGCACTCCTGGCTCCTCCCCACATTGAGTGCCCCTGCGGAGACCCGCTTTCCAAGGGGGCACTCGTGTGGGCGCTCTCCCGAGTCCTGCTGCTGCATCCATTGACACAGACAGCAGGACTCTGCCCCGCCCCCCCTCCGGCTCCCATGTCACTGTATTAGATTGACAGCAGCGGGAGCCACTGGCTCCTGCTGCTATCAATCTGTCCAATGAGGACCCGAGACAGCGGCTGGAGCTGCTGGGCTCATTTTCGTCGCTGGAAAGATCCGTTTCAGGCAAGTAAAAGGGGGGCTGCTTCCCTACAGAAGGTTTTTCACCTTCATGCATAAAATGCATGAAGGTGAAAAACCTTGAAGGTTTACAACCCCTTTAATAGCCGTCTTGGGCCACAGGTTGGACATGTATACGGTTCTTTTACAAGTTTGAAAACATTTTGTGTAGCAATGGTCACTTCAGGCCAGTGGATGGTCACTTTAAGCCAATAGATCAGTATGACAGCCAGGCAACTAGTATTTCAGAAGTAGAGGGCACCAATAGCAGCCTACATATTTCTTGCAGTTCATGTGTCCTAACAAAAAAAAAACAAACCCACAGTAACTTGTCAGGTACTCATCACTGATGAAACCCCCAGCTCTGAACTAAAGATTCACCCTCCCTGATTATTTTGTGACAGAGTGTGTGCACTATCATGCAGTGACATTTTTGAGCCATAACTAGCAAGGATTGGCAATAACAACCGCCAGCATTAGATGCCTTGGTTGTAACAGCTAAAGTACCTCCAACCCCACAGTCGTCACACTCTGTTCTCTATTTTTTTTAATTCCCTAAATACACACTTTCATTTTGTCCTGTGGCTGGTATGGTGACATCGGTTCTTCCTCTTCTACACTGGGGTGGGTGGTCCTCATTGCAGCACAGAAGGGCGCTCACACAAGGACATCTGAGCCTAATTCAGTATTGCCATTCTGTAACGCCAGGCAAGTGTGATGAAGCACATCATCGGTGTGTCTATGACAACCTGGGCTCACAGGAAGGGGGTAAATGAGACTTGCAAGAAGTGGGTGGAGAGAGGCAGTGGAGGACACAGAATGCAGTACTGGAGTATAGAGAGGGCAAGTAACCCAAACATTTTTTTGATTAAAACATTGGGAAAATGATTAAAAAGAGGAAAAACCAATAGATGGAGTTCTGTTTCATTAGCCATCCTCATAAAAACCCAATAAAGAAGTCAAGCCAAACTTGTAGACAGGACACAGTGTTCGTCACCAAAACAATCTGTCACCTGCAGAATGTACAAGACGCAGCAAACGAGGCTTAAACCATTATAAACATGACACGCAGACTTCCTGTTCTGCCCCCGGGGGGGGGGGGGGAGGAGAGACTCACACAGATGTGAATGCAAGGAAGTGACAAAATACATTGGACACCAAGATGACATGAAAGAGAACACTTTCCGCCTCTTCTTCATAGGCACATATCGAAAATCATTACACACATGCCAACGTTTTTTGAATAATGACGAAGGACAACTGCTGGCGAAGCTTGTATAAACATGCTGAGCAATGATGTCTCAGACAACCAGAACAGTTTTATACACAACAAAATGTTTATTCATTTATCATGGGCTTGTTTGAAATTTTTAAATAGTTGACTGACAAATATTAACAGACTATCAGGTGGTGGCAAGAACTGGGAAAAAGTATAAATTAAAGTTGGTGTGTATCTCTCGCTCTATTAGATACACACACAAAAGTATCAACTAGTAAGGGGAGTCATCTGCCTCATATGATAAAGTGACTCTGGAATGGGAGAGGTATGGGGGCTGCCTGGTTTAGTCTAACATAATCTCGAGTCACAAATCTCGAGTCAAATTTCAATTCAGTCCTGGTCATTTGACCAAAATGCCATTTTAGTTATCTGAAATAGTGTTAATTTGACAATAATATTTTTCATCTACAAACTTAACACTGGGTCTGAGGAGGCCTGCAATGCTGCACAGTGCTCTGGACAGTCTGAGGTCTGTAATGCACACACTTCTGTGGATGGTGGTCTGAGGCCTGTAATACTGCACAGTGCTCTGGAGGGTGGTCTGAGGAAGCCTGTCAATGCTATAAAAAAGCTGGGAAGCAGAAACTGCCAGGTCTGGAGGAGGACCAGAGGAGGGCTGGAGTCAGCTGCCAGAGTCTGCTGAATGCTGAGACATGAGGGTGCTGTGTCTGCATAGAGAGGAGTAGGATCTGTAAGAGAAGTTCTGTTCTCTCTGCTGCAGGTGTGGGGGAGGGGGGGGGGTGCAGCAGAGATGAGCTTCTCTGTGGCTGCATGGAGAAGTGCAGGACCTGGTGGAGAAGTCCTCTCCTGCTTTCTGCTGCAGACTGTTGAGACAAGGGGGGGGGGGGCAGAGACAAGGGAGATATTGCAGCTGCAGGATAGGTGTGAGAGCCATATGAAACGGCCCGGTGGACCGGAGGAGGCCTGTAATGCACAGTGCTCTGGACAGTGGTTTGAGGAGGCCTGTAAAAGCTCCACAGTGCTCTGGACCACTGGGAGACAGTTAAGTGCTGCACACAGTGCTAAGCAGGCTACACCACTAAGAACGCTACAGTCACTACCTTGCTTGCTGGCAGGTGAAATACTCACGGGCTTTGCAGGCAGAGCTCAGAGGAAATGGGAAGTTCACATGAGTAAATGTCCCTCCCTCTCATGATCGTTACATTTTTGTTTGTTGACAAAAATGGACAGCGATTCCCATCATAGTTTTCGCAATTGACGAACATGGGGTAATTTTCATTTAGTTATCATCACTGGGAACATGCTGCTTATGAAAATTTTGATGAAAATGTTTGTCTACAAAATACTAGTGTCAGAAAAAAAAAAAAAATTACAGTTCCTTATTTCTAAACTTGTTCCAGGTCAGTTATATCCAAAATGAAATAGGATATTGGAATATCCCATCTTAATGCAAAATCAAAGTCTACAAATACTTACCCTCTCTCGCCATACTGACATCTTCACCTCAGCTTCTTTTGAAAGCAGGTCTTTAGCCAACTTGATTGGATGACCCCCACGCATGTGCACAGAAGTGAATTCATTGCTGAAAATGTGCGCCACCGAGCTGTGCATGCGGAGCTCAGTGTACAATTTAAAAAAAGACTGGAGCAGGCAGGCACATTTGTTTTATTGCAGAAGAGGCGTGAGAACAAAGCCTGTCTGCTGGCAATTTCCTCCTTTTAACCTTACTTCCTCAGTTTAACTTTAACCTTACTTTGAGCTTGCCATAGATCAGGGGTTTCAAAATCAATTTCATTGCAGGCAGCATCAGCATTATGGTTGCCCTCAAGGAAGGTCGTACACCACGGGTATCACCCACAAGAAACTTTATTAGAGACTGCTCAGACAAAACATGGTTCTGCCACTGTTTTGTCTGAGCAGTCTCCGATAAAGTTTTTTGTGGATTATACCAGCAGTGTGCAATCCTCCTTTTCAACTGGCATAGAATTGTATTATTCTTATAATAAATATAAACAGATGTCCAGAGCACCCCAAACCCCCTTACATCAGAAACTGCCGAGTCTGGAGGAGGACAGGAGGAGGGCTGGAGTCAGCTGCCAGAGTCTGCTGAATACCGAGACCAGGGGAGGGGGAGACATGAGGGTGCTGTGGCTGCATAGAGAAGAGTAGGATCTGTAGTTCCTTCCAACACCCGCAGCAGCTCTCTGCTGTGGGTGTTGGGGGGGGGGGGGTTGTTTGCAGCAGAGATGAGCAGGATCTGGTGGAGAAGTCCTATCCCGCTTTCTGCTGCCGACTGTTGAGACAAGGGAGATATCGCAGCTGCAGGACTGGTGTGAGGGCTATATGAAATGCCTTGGTGGGCCAGATTTGGCCAGTTCTTGCTGAACTGGACAAATTTCGATCCACCTATGGACAGTCCTGTTCAAGAGTAATCGATCTACTGATTGCTCACAAAACAGGCTTGCTGGAAAACTTTAGTTCAAGCAGTGCTACAGCAAATAGGCTGCAGCACTGCTCAGTGCATTCTGTCTGGAGAAGTCCCGCTAACTCTCCTGCTGTCAGAATACAAATGACAGCGGGAGGAACCTGTTTTTTTGCTCAGCCATATACAGGGAGCTTTACACTGATGGCAGCTCTTGTCACCCTTCTGAAAAACAATCCATATTGGATCAGGAGGTGGTTCGCAGGCAAATAGCTGCTGCTATGTTGCCTCCTCATCATCTATGATAACCCTAGAAAGCCTGCCCAACCACTGCGTTCATTACACGTAGTTGCAGCACATCCCCCATTCACTTGAATGAGTCGCATTTGGCGCAAGTATATAGATTAAGGTGGTAAAATGTGGCTCAACTGCCTAGTTTTACTCTCCACTCCTCTATGTGTAAATAAGCTCTTAGGCTTGATGCACATCTATGCATGTTGCTTTTGAGCGTTTCTGCAGTGCTTTTTGCATTTTTGTAACTGCGTTTTTTTTATACATTCACTGTATATAACTTGTTGCTAAGGTGCGAGTCAGAGCCGGCCATCGCGTCCTTAGCAACTGATGAGTCATCAGTGTCAGTGGGCTTCCCCACTGACAGCTGAATGTAAAAAAGAAATTGCTAAAAAACTAAATTCACAAAAAAAAAAAAAAAAAAAAAAAAAAAAAAAAAAAAAAAACAAAACACGGCATAGGTCCACCCAGTCCATACTAAGCCCTTTGGTCTGGATTTGGAGGGGGACACCCCCATGGCAACATTTTTTTTTTTTAAATTGTATGGACTGGGTGGGGGGGGACCCGACCCTTTCCCAAAATGCAAAGGCACAAAAATGCATTGATGTGAACGTGTTCCATAGGAACTCATGTTAAAGAAAATTCCCTGCATTTCTGCAAAATGCAAAAAAACGCATTAGTGTGAATCAACCCTAAGACCGTTGTCACTGGAACAGACCTTTCCATTGGAAGATTTCCCATCTAGTTCTGTTCAGAATTGGGAACTTGTAGGACAGGCTCATGAGTGGCCATTTGTTCATATATGGCTGGAGCTGCACAGAGCTTCATGCAAGCAGCCTGTGTTAGTCTATGGGGACACAGTCGTATGTCCTATATTTGACAGGTGTGCAGGGGTGGGTAAGTGCCTTTGAACACAGACCCACTCCGGAAAACCTGTCATATTAGGACGAGTGTCTGTACAGTCGCTGTGTCCCCATAAAGTAACATAGATTGCCAGCTCAAGCTGCATAAATAGTCATCCCATTCATGCTATGTGGGCCACAGTGTCCATATGAGGCCTAAATAGAATGCAGACCTTGAAACCCATCCAGGGCTAAGGCCTGTTTCACATGGTCTTCAGCTTGCATAAGAGCAGTATGAAGATCAAGCAGGATTCACTAAACCTTTAGGCTGGGTTCACACTACAACACGCAGAGGCTCACAGCAGGTGTCCGGTGCGTCTCCATTCACCGTTTCAGGTACGATTTCAGACGGAATTCGAACCTGAAACAGACTAAAAGACGCACAAGGCTCCTGTGCAACTCAAGGAGCCGCTGCAGGGATGTGTGAACAGGCTCCATAGTGAGCCTGTCACAATATCCTGCTATGCGAACTGGATGCGGAGAAATCCACATTCAATTCGCATAAGTGTGAACCCAGCCTTAAAGTGCCCTTGAGCTCCCGTTTGGAAATGTTATACACAGATCCTAATAGGAGTGTTCATTGCCACTTTAAAGAGGAAGTAAAGTCCCATGCATAGTTTGCACCTATAGGTAAGTCTTATTACAGGCTTACCTATAGGAACTGTAAATATCTCCTAAACGTGTGCCGTGTAGGAGAGATTTACTATATATGCAGCCGATTACCTCATTGACGCATGCACTCTGAAGGAATGGCCACCCGTTCCTTCAGAATCTTGTACTGTGAATGGCGGTTCCCCCGCACGTGTGGGTGTGACATCATCACGGCTCCGGCCAATCACACAGCTGGAGTCCGCAGACCTGAAAGGAAGATGGGTTAAGATGGACACTGCTGGTTTTCAACCACTTTAAACAGCTGCTAGCAGGCTTTCAACAAGCTACACACCCCAGTCACACCGATTGCGACATTGAAATCATGTTACTTCACTTAAGGTAGCAGGATTTCAAAATGGAATTTCAGTGCTACTTTAGGTGCTAGTTGGAAGACATCTATGCGACTTCATGCACAAATGTCTATGTCTCACCTGAACTTGCAAAAAGTAGTGCAGGAGCCATTTTCAAAATCTGTGCGACTGATGGATTCACACTGCTTTGACCGCTTCCAATGTGGACAATAGGGTGTGACTTGTCATGCGGTTTGAAGCTGTCAAATCGCATGACAAGTCACACCAGTGTGACCGAGGGCTCAAGAAGTGCAAAGCCTGCTAGCAGCTAATTTAAAAAGGCAAATCAGCACTTCCATTAGGATCTGCGTTGAACATTTTCAAACTGGAGCTACATGGTACTTTAAAAGCTTCAACAAAGCTTGGGGGAAGGCTCTGCAAATGTTTTTTTTTCTATAACACCTGCCAACGGGTCTGATATAGCCAGGTTTACAAGATGTAAAGGGCCTTTTTGCACAGGCTTTGAGTCTGCATCTGTTTGTTAGTTCAAAAAGTATGTCCATGGGCAGGCGGATGTAAACGGACATCTTATATTACTTACATTTATGTCTGCAGAAAATAAGAAAAAAAGGTTTGTGTCCTTTTGTGTTTTTGTGCAACAAATGCCGTCCATTTTTAGGCAAAAAACATTTTTTGTCACCTATGACTATTTTCTTCAACAGCAGAAAAAAAAAAAACCCAGGAGGGAAACCTTAGAGCTACCAAACACCATATAACATGGGAGGTTAAACCTAAACAACACTTTTCATTTATATCCAATCAGGCAGGCCCTTGCACTACATAGTTGAAGTTAAATATCAAGGAAAATCGTACAAGAAAATTGTATCATGTATGGCCAGCTTAAGGCTGCATTCACACTTAGGCAGAGGGAAAACGCAGGCAAAAATGTGTTTTTTGCTTGCGTTTTTGGGAATGTGTCAGTCCCAGTTCACGTATTCCACTGTGGGTTCCTCCATCGCATATCACCTGCCGGCGGTTCACAATGACATTTGTGAACCGCTGCGGGAGTCAATGCACCATTTTGGTGTGAATGCGACGCAAATTCAGCCATGCAATCTGTATGGGTGAATTTGCATCGTACAGACATCGCATGTGATCTGCAGAGCAAATAGAATCACATGCAAATGTCTAACATCGCACCAGTGTGAACCCAGCCTAAATCCCAGGAAAAAAAAAAAAAGGGAAGGGTAGCAGTCCTGTATTTTGATGTGTAATTGAAAAAAAAAAAAAAAAAAAAAAAAAAGGCGGCAAAACGTGGAACATATAAATGTGCTTGGCTCAGTGCAAAAAAAAAAAAAAAAAAAAAAAAGTGTATGTAAGCAACTTTGGCTCGCATAGGGAAAGCCTATTCCCTATGCTGTCACACAAATGCAGCAAAAAACATGATGCAAATGGGGCCTAAGACCCCTTTTACCTCGTTTTAGCGTTGTTTAAGCAGCGCTTGTGTGCCGCTTAAAAGACGCCCGTGTTGCGTCGCTTCCGAAGCCGTTTTCAGGTGCTTTGGAAGCGCTACCCATTTTTTTTTTTTTTTTTTTTTTTTAAAGGGGCAGAGTGTTTTGGGAGCTCCCAAACCACCCCAAAGATACTGCTTGCAGGACTTTTTGTAACGTCCCGCAAGCGCAGCGCCCCAGAGTGACAAGACACACTGAAATGAACGGGAGGCAGCTTTCAAGCATTATTTAGAGGCTATTTCTAGCACTAAAACGCCTGAAAACCGCCTCGGTGTGAAAGGGGTCTAACTCCTAAGGTGTCCTAAGACCCAACGTTTAGTTAGCTAAAGCACCGTGGGGGGGTTACTTACTAAAACTGAAGCGTGCAAAATCTGGTGCAGCTCTGCATAGAAACCGATCAGCTTCCAGGTTTTATTGTCAAAGCTTAAAATTGAACAAGCTGAAGTTAGAAGCAGATTGGCTACCATGCACAGCTGCACCAGTTTTAGTAAATCTCCCACTGTGTACTATAAGCCCTCGTTCACACTGGACACGGGTTTGAAATTGCACAATTTCAAAACTCACATTTCAGGACGGCGATTTGAAAGACATCTGTGCAGGTTCATGCACAGATGTTGAAAAAATAGAAATAAAAAAAATTGCCCGCAATAGTGCAGGAACTACTTTTGGAAATCAGTGTGGCGTCGCACCAATTGGGACTGTGCCGTTGCCGGCAACAGGCTGCGATTTGGCATGTCAAATCGCACCAGTGTGAACAGGGCTAATACAACTTTTACTCCCCCGCACGCTAATGCTGCCAATTTACCTGCCCCCCATACTAAATGCTGCCGATTCACCTGCCCCCCATGCTAATGCTGCTGATCCCCTCCAGCCTGTCTCCATGCACTCACTCCAGCGTCGGCGGCACATCGTTGCCCTTGAATGACGATAGTAGACCATACCTGGGCCATGTGTGTGAGCACAGCCTCTGCCAGGGGTGCATGTGATAGGGTGACAACGCAGAAAAGCAACCAGAGTACAGTTGTCACCCTATAACAGGAAGGGCTTTCATAGCATGGTCACCTGGCGTTCCTTTCATTCAAACTGCATATTTAAAAAGCAAGTCAACACTTGTATGAGATGAGATAGCAGATCTAGCCAGGAATGAGAGCAGACTGAACTAGAAAATGCATTGCAGAAGCTGTGGAGACAAATATCTATTGAAGGATTGTACAGTAAGAGATTTACAGTACCTCAGACAGGGCATAATGAGAGGAGTGGGCACTGAGTACTCACCCAGCAGTGCAGGTGCTGGCTTCTCTCAAAGGTCAGGTGGGCAGCAGGCTTGTCTCTCTTCCCCTGCAGGCTCTATATAAGGGAAGCTCTTCAGTCCTGCACACAGCAGCTCACTAGGCTTGCAGCTCCTCTCTACTTCTTGCACAGCCTGGAGTGTGCATGTGCGGGCTGCTCTGGATGGATGTGAATGTTATTATTGTGCTGGGGAGGCAGTCTGCTCTGCACCACACACACTCCCCGCCTCCTGCAGCCACCTTTTCCCTCTAAACACCCCGCGCTAGTCCCGCCCTCGTGTCGCCTGGATTGGCACCGACTGCAGCCAATAGCTAAACGGGAGACGCGAGGGACGAGGAAGGTGGGATTGCTGACGTCACCGCCCGTGTCACTCTCCATAGAGATATTGCTGTGTACAGTGTGTGTCTTAAAAGATGGAGATGATGTGGGCACTGGCCCTTACCAGGGCAGCATATGGAACATAAACATGGTTCATTAGTATATAAGTTCTCCTCATATTATAATAAAGCACTGTGGAAGTGCTGTGTACAGGGTTTGTCATAAAAAAGATGGAGTATACACTCACATTATTAGGTTCACCTGTTCAATTGTTTGGTAACACAAATCGCTAATCGGCCAATCAATGCATTTAGGGCTCATTTACACTTGCTTCGGCTTCAACACATATTAACGACTAGTTTACACTTGCTTCAAAACATGGCTTCGGACAGGCTTTGTTAAAGCTCACTGAACGCTAGTCAAAGTTCCTGTCACTAAATAAAATGGTTAGCTTACAGTCCTTTTTACACCTTGCTTTTGCTTTGCTTCGGCTTCACTTCAAAAATGATACCCCATGTAGCTTTAGTAGTGCTTCAAAGCATCTTCAAAGCCTCCATAGAAGTCTATGGCAAAGCTCGCTTGAAGCCCCACTTGTAGCCTCACGAAGCCCCACCAAGGCCCCATCAGAGCCCCATTGAAGCTCCACGAAGCCTCATCGAAGCCCCACCAAAGCTCCACAAAGCCTCACCGAAGCCCCACAAAGCCTCACCAAAGCCCCATTGAAGCTCCACAAAGCCTCTCCGAAGCCCCATTGAAGCTCCGCGAAGCCCCATCGAAGCTTCACAAAGCCTCACCGAAGCTCCACGAAGCCTCACCGAAGCCTCATCAAAGCCTCATTGAAGAACCAAGCAAAAGCAAAGTGTAAACAGGACTGTAAGCTAACCATTTTATTTAGTGACAGGAGCTTTGACTGGTGTTCAGAGAGCTTTAACAAAGCGTGTCTGAAGCCATGTTTTGAAGCAAGTGGAAACTAGCCCTAATATGTGCTTCGGCTTTGATTCGCATTACTAGCTAGTTTACACTTGCTTCAAAACAAGGCTTCGGACACGCTTTGTTAAAGCTCTCTGAACGCTAGTCAAAGCTCCTGTCACTAAATAAAATGGTTAGCTTACAGTCCTGTTTACACCTTGCTTTTCTTCAAAAATGATACCCCATGTAGCTTTAGTAGTGCTTCAAAGCATCTTCAAAGCCCCCATAGAAGTCTATGGCAAAGCTCGCTTGAAGCCCCCCTTGAAGCCTCACCAAAGCCCCACCAAAGTCCCATCGAAGCTCCACAAAGCTTCACCGAAGCCTCATCGAAGCCCCACGAAGCCTCACCGAAGCCCTATTGAAGCTACTGTAAGCTAACAATTTTATTTAGTGACAGGAGCTTTGATTGGCGTTCAGAGAGCTTTAACAAAGCGTGTCTGAAGCCATGTTTTGAAGCAACTGTAAACTAGCCCTAACTTGTGCTTTGGCTTCGATACACATTAACGGCTAGTTTACACTTGCTTCAAAACAAGGCTTCACATAGGCTTTTGCTTTGCTTCGGCTTCGCTTCAAAAATTAGCATAGTGGTGCTTCAAGGCGTCTTCAAAGCCTCCATAGAAGTATGGCAAAGCTCATTTGAAGCCCCACTTGAAGCCAAACCGAAACCTCATTGCAGCCCCACGAAGCCTCACTGAAGCCCCACCGAAGCGCCACAAAGCCTCACCAAAACCCCATTGAAGCCCCACCGAAGCCCCATCGAAGCCCCACCGAAGCATCATCGAAGCCTCATCGAAGCCTTATTGAAGCACCAAGCAAAAGCAAGGTGTAAACAGGACTGTAAGCTAATCATTTTATTTAGTGACAGGGGCTTTGACTGGTGTTCAGAGAGCTTTAACAAAGCGTGTCCGAAGCCATGTTTTGAAGCAAGTGTAAACTAGCCCTTAGGCATCTAGTTGTGATGAAAACGATTTGCTGAAGTTCAAACCGACCATCAGTATGGGGAAGAAAAGAGATTTAAAGCGGATTTCCAGTCATTTTTATGTTTATTAAAAGTCAGCAGCTACACAAAGTGTAGTTGCTGACATTTAATAAACAACCACTCACTTATCACAGCCGTTTTTACCCTGCGTCCTCCCTCAGCGATACCGGCATCTTTACTATGGGCACCCGGCTGTGACAGCTTGCGGCTTCACAGCCGGGTGCCCACTGCGCATGCACGAGCAGCGCTGTGTTCTGTGAATGGTCCCAAAGTCTTTTGGGACCTGTTATATGTCCTAGAAAACTTTGGGAGAGAGGGCGGAAGGAGCGCTTCCACTCCCGATCATCATCAACCGTAACGGAAGTGGGAGCGGGTACCTGTCAAAATCAGGTACCCGCTCCCCCCTCCTCTTTCTCTCCAAAAGCTCAGTTTCACAAACAGGACCCGGGGAGGAGGCCTTAAAGCAGAACTTCCCTTTTTGGATGGAGCTCCACTTTAAGTGACTTTGAATGTGGCATGGTTGTTGGTGCCAGACGGGCTAATCTGTGTATTTTAAAAACTGCTGATCTACTGGGATTTTCACACACAACCATCTCTAGGGTTTACAGAGAAAGGTCTGAAAAAGAGAAAATATCCAGTGAATGGCAGTTGTGTGGACAAAAAGGCCTTGTTGATGTCAGAGGTCAGAGGAGAATGGGCAGACTGATTAGAGATGATAGAAAGGCAATAGTAACGCAAATAACCGCTCGTTACCAATGATTATGCAGAATACCATCTCTGAATGCACAACACATCAAACCTTGAAACAGATGGGCTACAGCAGCTTACCTCCCAACGTTTTGAGATGTGAATGAGGGACACCTACTAGGAAACACATGTAGGCATAAGACACGTCCCCGTCACACCCCCTTAAAGGAGAATAAACTAAGAAAAAAGGTTAATTAAATCCACAAGGGATTTTTTTTTTGACACTACTATTCCTTTATATTGGCTTTTAAAATTTACAAATGCAGCAACTTAGAATCTGTATGAAAGGTTTAGCACTGGGAAACACTTTTTGAAAGATAAAAAGTGCATTTTATATACAATTATATAGATCAGACCAAAATGAGGGACAAATGAGGGGGAAAGAGGGACAGAGGGACATTGCTCCAAATCAGGGACAGTTCCTCCAAATCAGGGACAGTTTGGAGCTATGCACCAGCAGAAGACCACACCGGGTGCCACTCCTGTCAGCTAAGAACAGGAAACTGAAGCTACAATTCACACAGGATCACAAAATTGGACAATAGAAGATTGGAAAAATGTTGCCTGGTCTGATGAGTCTCGATTTCAGCTGTGACATTCAGATGGTAAGGTCAGAATTTGACGTAAATGACATGAATGCATGGATCCATCATCCTTTGTATCAACGATTCAGGCTGCTGGTGGTGGTGTAATGGTGTTCGGGATATTTTCTTGGCACACTTTGGACCTCTTAGTACCAATTGAGCATCGTTTAAACGCCACGGCCTACCTGAGTATTGTTGCTGACCATGTCCATCCCTTTATGACTACAGTGTACCCATCGTCTGATGACTACTTGACTAATGCACCATGTTACAAAGCTCAAATCATCTCACCACTGGTTTCTTGAATATGACAATGAGGTCACTGTACTCCAATGGCCTCCATAGTCACCAGATCCAATAAAGCACCTTTGGGATGTGGTGAAACGGGAGATTGACATAATGGATGTGCAGCCGACAAATCTGCAGCAACTATGTCATGCTATCATGTCAATATGGACCAAAATCTCAGAGGAACGTTCCCAATACCTTGTTGAATCTATGCTAGGAAGAATTAAGGCAGTTCTAAAGGCAAAAGGGGTCCAACCCGGTACTAGCAAGATGCACCTAATAAAGTGGCCGGGGAGTGTATGTGAAGAAAATATGTATTTTCATAAATGGTTGAATGAATTAAAGTGATTGTAAAGGCTGTTTTTTTTCCAAGAATAAAAAAAGATGTTATACTTACCTGCCCCGAACCTCCTCTTCTAGGGTCTTCTGCCAGTGCTGTCCACTTTTCCCCTCCTGAGTGTGCCTCCATAGCAAGCTGCTTGCTATAGGGGCACAGGTGCGAGCTCACTCCTGAGCCAGGCTGTGTGTCCATAGACACACACACAGCTTGTCTTGGCTGCACGCCCTGCTCCCTCCTCACCGGATTTAATTGACAGCAGCAATCAAACCAGACCAGGGAGAGAGAACAGCTCTGCTGCAGACAGGTACAGTTCTGGATCAAGAAAGGGCTCAGGTAAGTATTTGTGTAACTCCCTTTGTGCTGGGAGCATGCCACGTGGCGCACTCCCAGCACAGTGACTGGGGTCTCACCGAGAGCCCCAGGCCCCATTCTAAACATTGGGGCCCGAAACATCTGATTCCAGGTCACCTGATCGTTGTGATAGCCTCTGATTGGTGATCAGTCACTGTGAAGCCCGCCCCGTGTCTTCTGTCTCTGTGAATGGATGAGAAAGATACATTGTATCTTTACCTGTCCTTGCAGAGAAGGAAAAAAAAGTGCGTGTGGAAAACAAAATAATAATAATAATTAAAAAAAAAACCTAGATCAAGGTTTTATCTAGGTCAATGCCAGGGTTAGTGTGTGGGTCAAGGTCATGGTCAAAGGTCAATGTCAATATCAGGGTCAAAGGTCAAGGTCAGTATTTTTTGGACAGGTTTTTTTTTTTTTTTTTTTTTTTTACTAGTATCAGTGTCAGTTAGTGTCAGTGTCACTGTGTTTTAGCTGGGATAAAAAAAAAAAAGCAAAATGCGCACTATTGTTTCTGGGCTGTACTACGGGTACATACAACAACTAACATATGTGGTCTCGCTGCAATCGTCAGCAGCAGGAGAGTTTGGGTTGTTCTTTGGTGGTAGGTTATGGTTGTAGCAAGAAATATACAGATAAATTAAAAAATAGATTTTTTTTTCCCTATTTTGGGCCAGTTTTCCTTCGATAATAAAAAAAATCAGGAGATAACCATTACCATTTACCACCAAATGAAAGCCCAATTTGTCCTAAAAAAACAAGATATAATCCACCTGGATGCACAAAGTAGTTATAATGATATGTGCAGTTTTACTAACATGTGTCAAAGTTTCACAATTGGGCTTAGGCATTAAGATTTGTTTTACCCAGTGGCGTCGGGGGGGGGGGGGGCTGACCGGGGCTCATATTTTATGAGCCCCGAGTCCCAAAGCCTGGGCTTGGCTGGGAACTCAGGGCTATACGGGGCCGATCCTGGGGGTGCACAGGCTACCTCTGAAGGGAAGGGGGGGCGAGCGCCTCCGGATTACACAGAGCTGTGTAAAGAGAACTTGGACTTACAAGATGAATTATTGTGGAAAAGTTTGGGAACTATGTTGTTGTTTTTATTTATTGGTTTGGATCCACCAATTAATCTATGGATATGGAAAATTGTTGGTTCCCACACTGAGAGCTTTTTTTTTTCCTATCACATACTGTACATAATGCTATCCCCAAGGAGAATAAATAGCTGTAAACTTTTCTGAATATTAATGACCTTTGTGGCATGTCCTATAAAATATGTGTATACTGTACAAGCTGAAATTGTACATTGTAACTGTCTAATTATCATACAGCCCACAAACACAGCAGGTGAGGTACTGCCCACCGACCTTGGTGAGACATTGGAAACATGTAAAGAATTGCAGAGTCTGTGGAAGTGGGTACATAGGACGGGGGAAAGCTGAGAGTGGGAAAACAGGCAACATAGGAGGAGAGGGGACAGGTAAAGAGCATTGATGGACACAGGTAGGCTGCATTGTTGGCAGAGGTGAAGCGGCATTGAAAGACACAGGTAGGCTGCATTGTTGAGCAAAAGTTAAGCGGCATTGATGGAAACAGGTAGGCTGCATTGTTGGGAACCTGGTGAATTGGCATTGATGGGCACAGCTGAGGCTGCATTGTTTGGCACAGGTGAAACGGCATTGGTGGACACAGGTGAGGACGCTGCATTGATAAGCACAGGTGAGGCTGCATTGTTGGGCACAGGTGAGGCTGCATTGTTGGGCACAGGTGAGGCTGCATTGTTGGGCACAGGTGAGGCTGCACTGTAGGGCACAGGTGAGGTTGCATTGTAGGGCACAGGTGAGGTTGTACTGATGGGCACAGGTGAGGCTGCACTGATGGGCTCTGATAAAGTTGTTACTATTTATTTTTATAACTTAATTCTGCATAAAACATTTAAGTGTCATTTCATTAGATAATTTATGAGGGCGTATTTAGGGGTGGAATTAGGGGTGGGGCAGGGTAGGGGTTGGGTGGGGCAACTGTTGGTGAGTAACCCTTAAGGCCTAGCTAGTAGCTCAGCACTTGAAATTTTGAGCCCTGCTTTATGTAATGTGCTAGGAAAAATGTCACCAAGAATTAGACATTTTTACATACAGAATATTTACACAAATATTTAGTCTTTTAAATTAATATGTATGGTATAAGAATGTATGAAAGATAAAAGATCAATACAATCAAAGGTTTCTATGTAGTGTATGAAAATTGGATTTCTAAGTACATGCGTCTAAATATGCAATATACTTATCCGTTTAAATAATCTTTGCTTTGCATTATTCTTTTATTCATTTCATAAGCAGTAAGTTAAATCTGTTTATTACATCTGGGAATCCATTCAAGAAGTGGGTCTGGACTAAATTTTTAGAAACCTCAAACAAAAGTAGTTGACTTAATGATAGCATCAGTGAGTAGGAGCAGTGCCTCTGTAGGAGGAGAGTAGGAGCAGTGCCTCTGTAGGAGGAGAGTAGGAGCAGTGCCTCTGTAGATGGAGGGCCAGGAGTTGGAGCAATGACTGTAGGAGGAGAGTGGGGAGTAAGAATAATGACTCTGTAGAAGGAGTGTGAGGTGTAGGAGCAGTGACTGTAGGAGAAGAGCAGGGAGTAGGAGCAGTGACTCTGTAAGAGGAGAGCTGGGAGTAGGAGCAGTGACTTTGTATGAGGAGAGTAGGGAGTAGGAGCAGTGACTCTGTAAGAGGAGAGCTGGGAGTAGGAGCAGTGACTCTGTAAGAGGAGAGCTGGGAGTAGGAGCAGTGACTTTGTATGAGGAGAGTAGGGAGTAGGAGCAGTGACTTTATATAGTAGGAGCAGCGACTCTGTAGAAAGAGGGCAGAGAGTAGGAGCAGGGACTCTGTAGAAAGAGGGCAGAGAGTAGGAGCAGTGAATCTGTAGAAAGAGGGCAAAGAGTAGGAGCAGTGAATCTGTAGAAAGAGGGCAAAGAGTAGGAGCAGCAACTCTGTAGAAAGAGGGCAGAGAGTAGGAGCAGTGACTCTAGGAGAGCAGGGAGTAAGAGCAGTAACTCTGTAGGAGGAGAACAGGGAGTAGAAGCAGAGACTCTGTAAGGTTACTTTCACACTGAGGCGGTTTTCCGACACTTTAGCGCTAGAAATAGCCTCTAAAAAGCACCTGAAAAACAGCCTCCCATTCTATGCAGTGTGTCTTTTCACACTCGGAAGGTGCGCTTGCGGGACGTTTCAAAAAGTCCTGCAAGCAGCATCTTTGGGGCGGTTTGGGAACGCTGTAAATAGCCCTCCCAAAACACCCCGCTCATTGCAATGAATGGGCCTAGCGTTTTTGAAAGCGCAGGAAAAATTGGATTTTTTACAATTTTTTTGTTAAAAGTGCTAGCGACCAAAAAGCGCCACAAAAGCACCGCTAAAGCGCTGCAAAAACTTGTGGTGCTTTAGTACTAATGACCGGGTATGAAAGGAGTCTTAGAGGAAAGCTAGGAGTAGGAGCAGTGACTCTGTAGAAGGAGGGTAGATAGTAGAAGCAGTGACTCTGTAAGAGAGCAGGGAGTAGGAGCAGTAACTCTGTAGGAGGAGAGCAGGGAGTAGAAGCAGAGACTCTGTAAGAGGAAAGCTGTGAGTAGGAGCAGTGACTCTGTAAGCAGGGAGCAGGGAGTAGGAGTAGTGACTCTGTAAGAGGGAAGCAGGGAATAGGAGCAGGGACTCTGTAGAAGGAAGGGAGAGAGGAGAAGCAGTGACTCTGTAGGACAGCAGGGAGTAGGAGCAGCACTTCTGTAGGAAGATAGCAGGGAATAGAAGCAGAGACTCTGTAAGAGGAAAGCTGGGAGTAGGAGCAGTGACTCTATAGAAAGAGGGCAGAGAGTAGGAGCAGTAACTCTGTAGGAGACCAGGGAGAATAATGCCGTGTACACACGAGCGGACTTTTTGGCATCAAAGGTCCGACGGTCTTTCCGACGGACTTTCAACGGACTTTTGACGGACTTCCGACGGACTTTCGAACGAACGGACTTGCCTACACATGATCACACCAAAGTCCGACGGATTACGTGATGACGTACGACCGGACTAAAATAAGGAAGTTGATAGCCAGTAGCCAATAGCTCCCCCAGCGTCGGTTTTCGTCCGTCGGACTAGCATACAGACGAGCGGATTTTTCGACTGGACTCGAGTCCGTCGGAAAGATTTGAAACATGTTCCAAATCTAAAGTCCGTCTGATTTTCGACTGAAAAAGTCAGTTGCGGGTCCGATGAAGCCCACACACGGTCGGATTGTCCAACGGATTTGTCCTGTCGGACCAGTCCTGTCGAAAAGTCCGCCCTTGTGTACACAGCATAAGCAGTAACTCTGTAAAGGAAGAGAAGAGAGTAAAAGCTGAGACTCTGTAGGAGGAGATCAGAGAGCAGGAGCAGTGACTCTGTAGGAGGAGAGTGAGGGGTAGGGGCAGTGGAGAAGACTGGGGTGTGGAAATTATAAACATATATATATATTTTTTTTTCAAAAATAATTTACCAATTTACTGGGGTAGAAGTTAGTTGGGAGCAGTTAAATGTTACCCCCAACATTTCATATTCCTGATATGTTCCTACTGTACCATGTACTTTTATGAAAAAGTATCCTGTTCTCTTTGTATTACTTCCTTTATGTGTAATCCCTGGTGTTCCTGCCAGTCCCTTTCCTATTAAAAACTGATCACACTAAGCAGGAGAACACATCGTAGACAGTTCTCTAGCTGTGCTGGGAACTCAGCCTGCTCTCCTATAATAATCAGACTTGTCCTGACACACCCCTCCCTGCACAGCCTTTCATTGAGAAGCTCGGTGTTCTGCTGCTTCTCCTCCCCCTAGCCCTTATGCAGCTGGGTCACTTATAAAAAAGGGAAAAAAGGCTATTTATAATTTTTTTGTTAATCGCTACACAAATGTTTTGTCTTTCATTCCTATTTTACACTGAATGGGTTGTTTTACAAGGTGATCGTTTACAGCCACTTTACCTTACACATAAACTTTCCATCAATTCTATTTTACGTTTTGGCAATCAGTAGTGTCGAACAGAGCTGCCCCCCCCCCCCCCCCCCCCCCCTTCACATTCTTTACAGTACCTACTTGATGCTGAAGGCATATAGATTGATTTTAACAGCAGGGGGCATACAAATATATACCAGTGGGGGAGTAGGGAGGGGAATGCTCTTTTTTTCGAATTTCTAAAAAAAAAACCTTAATGGAAATTGCTGAGCAAAATTCTGATAGGGCAAATACATATTTTATAACTTTTTCAAAATACGAGCCAGCTTAAAATTAAATGTTAATGTATTACATTTGATCTACTTGAAGAAAGGAAAGATTTTCTCCCCAATGTCATTTGCCATTATAATATACTGTATAAAGGTAATTGATGGTGTCACCCTGCCTATGACATAGAATAAACGACTAACTGAAAAGTTTAGCTGCAAGCGTATCCTGCTGAATAAAACCAAACTCAAGCAAGTTTTACATTTTGGATTAGAATCTCTAACATTATTTATAACATATACAGTAAAACCTTGGTTTAAGAGCATTTTGCAAGACTAGCAAAATTTTTAAATACATTTTGACTTGATATACAAGCGATGTCTTCATATACAAGTAGCGTCATGTCACAACTGAGTATAAAAGAGAAGAGAGGCTCCTCTAATGCCGTGTACACACGACCAGACTTTACGGCATACTTGGTCCTGCGGACCAGAGTCCGTCGGACAATTTGATCGTGTGTGGGCTCCAGCAGACTTTTTTTCCCCAAAAGTTCGACGGACCTAGAAATGAAACATGTTTCAAGTCTTTTCAACGGACTCGAGTTCAGTCGAAAAGTCCGCTCGTCTGTATGCTAATCTGACGGACAAACACACTAGGGCAGCTATTGGCTACTGGCTATGAACTTTCTTGTTTTAGTCCGGTCATACGTCATCACGTACGACTCCGTCGGACTTTGGTTGATCGTGTGTAGGCAAGTCCGTTCATTCGGAAAGTCCGTCGTAAAGTCCGTCGAAAATTCCGCAGGACAAAGTCTGCTGTAAAATCCGCTTGTGTGTACGTGGCATAAGTGTAGCAATATGGTTACATTTAATGAAGGTACAACATTTAGCAACATATTGCTACACTTATGCCCCGTACACACGGTCGGATTTTCCGTTGGAAAATGTTCGATGGGAGCTTGGTGTCAGAAATTCGGACCGTGTGTAGGCTCCATCGGACATTTTCTCTCAGAAATTCCGTTACACAAAATTTGAGATCTGGATCTCAGATTTTGCGACAACAAAATCCGTTATCGTCAATTCCAATCTTGTGCACACAATTCCGACGCACACAATTCCACGCATGCTAGAAATCAAGCAGAAGAGCCGCACTGGCTATTGAACTTCATTTTTCTCGGCTCGTCGTACGTGTTGTACATCACCGCGTTCTTCACGTTCGGAATTTCTGACAAGATTTGTGTGCCCGTGTGTATGCAAGACAAGTTTGAGCCAATATCCGTCGGAAAAAATCCATGGATTTTGTTGTCGGAATGTGCGATCGTGTGTACGGGGCATTAGAGGTGCCTCTCTTCTCTTTTATACTTTGTAGCTCCTGCTTCTAATCCCCCTGTGGAGGCTTCCATTTGTGGATGGACATTTTATGGTTTATGGTTACACAACCTGGTCACATTGCTATAATCTTTTTATATGGACTATAAACTGAAGGACTTATGAATAAATGGTTGTGGAACGAATCATTTGAGTTTCCATTATTTGTTATGGGAAAATTAGCTTTGATTTACAAGTGTTTTGGATTACAAGCATGTTTCTGAACGAATTATGCTCGCAATCCAAGGTTTTACCGTATTAAAGAATGCCACACTATCCTTGTATTACCAACCAATTGCTTAAATATATATATATTAATTATCATGTTCATATAACGTACATAACATGCATCAAATAACATATAATGTACCATCACTTTTGATAAAACATACTGTAAGTACAGTGCCGTGCAAAAGTATTCACACCCCTTAAAATTTTCCACACTTTGTCAAGTTGCAACCAAATACGTAAATGTATTTTATTGGGATTTTATGTGATAGACCAACACAAAGTGACACGTAATTGTGAAGTGGAAGGAAAATGATAAATAGTTCTCAGAATTTTTTGCAAATAAATATCCTAAAAGTGTGGCGTGCTTTTGTATTCAACCCCCTTTACTCTGATACCCCTAACTAAAATCTAGTAGATCCAATTGCCTTCAAAAGTCACCTAATTAGTAAATAGAGTCCACCTGTGAGTAATTTAATCTCAGTATAAATACAGTTGTTCTGTGAAGCCCTCAGAGGTTTGTTAGAGAACCTTAGTGAACAAACAGCATCACGAAGGCCGAGGAACACACCAGACAGGTCAGGGATAAAGTTGCGGAGAAGTTTAACCACTTGAGCCACGGAAGGATTTACCCCCTTCCTGATCAGGCCATTTTTTGCAATACGGCACTGCGTCGCTTTAACTGACAATTGCGTGGTCTTGCAACGCTGTACCCAAACAAAATTAACTTTTTGTGCTATAAACAAAAAAAGAGCGACAATTTTGAAAAATAAAAACTAAATTTTTTACTTTCTGCCATAAAACATTTCCAAAAAAACAAATGTATTAATCAATTTAGGCCAATATGTATTCTGCTACATATTTTTGGTAAATAAAATCACAATAAACGTACATTAAATGGTTTGCTCAAAAGTTATAGTGTCTACAAAATAGGGGATAGATTTTTGGCGTTTTTATTATTTTTTTTTTTACTAGTAATGGCAGTGATCAGTGATTTTTAGCAGGACTGCGACATTGCGGCGGATAGATCGGACACCTAACTGCCATTTTTCACGCTTTTTTGGGAACCAGTGACATTATTACAGTAATCAGTTCTAAAAATATGCACTGTTATTGTACTAATGACACTGGCAGGGAAGGTGTTAACATCAGGGGTTAAATGTGTTCCCTCGCTGTGTGTTCTAACTGTATGGGGGACTGTGTGACTGGGGAAACACACAGATCCACCTTCCTGCATTGCAGGGAGACAGGATCTGTGTGATTTCCCATGTCAGAATGGAGATTTGCCTTGTTTACACAGGCAGATCCCCATTCTGTCACTGCGGGGAACGATCGCGGGTCACCGCCAGACTTTGAATACGCCAGATCTGCCTGCTGGTTGACTCCCCCGCTGGCCAATGGGAGCGCGTGCCCACAAATTGCTGTGTATGAGCCGACATACACCTACGGCGATTTGCGGGATCGAGCCACATTGCCGCAGTATAACTGCGGTAGCTGGTCCTTAAGTGGTTAATGTAGGGTTACGTTATAAAAAAATATCCCAAGCTTTGAACATCTCACGGAGCACTGTTCAATCCATCTCCTGAAAATGGAAAGAGTATGGCACAACTGCAAATCTAACAAGATATGGCCGTCCACCTAAACTGACAGGCCTGGCAAGGAGAGCATTAATCAGAGAACCAGCCAAGAGGCCCATGATAACTCTGGGCCTCAGAGATCCACAGCTCAGGTGAGAGAATCTGTCCACAGGACAACTATTAGTCGTGCACTCCACAAATCTGGCCTTTATGGAAGAGTGGCAAGAAGAAAGCCATTGTTTAAGAGAAAGCCATGAGAAGTTCCGTTTGCAGTTTGCGAGAAGCCATGTGGGGGACACAGCAAACATGTGGAAGAAGGTGCTCTGGTCAGATGAGACCAAAATTAAACCTTTTGGCCTGAAAGCAAAATGCTATATGTGGCGGAAAATTAACACTGCACATCACACTGAATACGCCATCCTCACTGTGAAACATGGTGGTGGCAGCATCATGTTGAAGGGATGCTTTTTTTCAGCAGGGACAGGGAAGCTGGTCAGAGTTGATGAGAAGATGGATGGAACCAAATACAGGGTAATCTTAGAAGAAAACCTGTTATGCCGTGTACACATGGGCGGACTTTTCAACATTAAACATCCGACAGTCTTTCCAACGGACTTTCGACGGACTTACGACGGACTTCCAAACGAACGGACTTGCCCATGCACGAACTGACTAAAGTCCGTTCTAAAATCCGCCGAAAGTCCGTTCATTTTGAACGTGATGACGTATGACGGGACTAGAAAAGTAAGTCAATCTCGCCGCTTTTATAGTGTTCTCAGGAATACTACCGGTACATCGAGCCACACCAGAAAGGCAGAGGGAGATTAGGGAAGTAAACAAGTGGCTGAAGAGCTGGTGTAGTAAGGAGGGGTTTGGGTTCCTGGAGGACTGGGCCGACTTCTCAGTCGGTAACCGGTACTATAGAAGGGACGGACTGCACCTAAATGAGGAGGGTGCAGATCTGCTGGGAATGAAGATGGCCAAAAAGTTAGAGGGGTTTTTAAACTAGGCGATGGGGGGGAGGGACCAGAGACAGTGATAGCCAGCGCGGAAGATATTCCAGAGGGTAGTATTGGGGGCATTAGTGGTAGGTTAACCAAAGCACAAAAACACAAGGTGAGTATAGTAGCAAGTCCTAGTTGCAATCTTGCAACACCCAATACGAGGACAATATGCGACCGGTCTAAACTATGTGGCATGTTCACCAATGCCAGGAGCATGGCGGACAAGATGGGTGAACTAGAGATACTGTTGTACAAGGAGGATTTGGATTTTGTGGGAATTTCAGAGACCTGGTTCAACAGCTCTCATGATTGGCTGGCAAACATTCAAGGGTATACCCTATACCGCAAGGATAGAGAGGGTAAAAAAGGGGGAGGGGTATGCCTATATATCAAGAATAATGTACAAGTGAATGTGAGAGATGACATCACTGAGGGAGCTAGGGAGGAGGTGGAATCCTTATGGGTAGAGCTCCAAAGGGATGAAGCTAAGGGGAAAATAATACTGGGAGTATGCTATAGGCCCCCTAACCTGAGGGAGGAAGTGGAGACGGATCTCCTATCACAAATTGGATTAGCAGCAAGGATGGGAAGTGTTATCATAATGGGGGATTTTAATTATCCAGACTTAGACTGGGCGGAGGGAACCGCGCATTCATTTAAGGCTCGCCAGTTCCTTAATGTCTTGCAGGACAATTTTATGGGTCAGATGGTAGACGCACCAACTAGAAATAAAACATTACTGGATCTACTGATTACCAACAATACAGACCTGATCACAGATGTGGAAATACGGGGCAATTTAGGTAACAGCGATCACAGGTCAATTAGTTTCAGTATAAATCACACAAATAGGAAACATGAAGGGAACACAAAGACACTGAATTTCAAAAGAGCCAACTTCCCTAAACTACAAACCTTGCTAAAAGGCATAAATTGGGATAAAATATTAGGAACAAAGAATACGGAGGAGAGATGGGTTTGCTTTAAGAGCATATTAAATAAGGGCATTAGCCAATGTATCCCATTGGGTAATAAATTTAAAAGAGCGAACAAAAATCCTGGATGGCTTATCTCCAATGTAAAAATGCATATAAAAGCAAAGGAGAAGGCCTTCAAAACATACAAGGTTGAGGGATCATCCTCAGCATTCAGACTTCATAAAGAATGCAATAAGAAATGTAAGGGTGCAATTAGGACGGCTAAGATAGAACATGAAAGACACATAGCGGAGGAGAGCAAAAAAAATCCCAAGAAATTCTTTAAGTATGTAAACAGTAAAAAAGGGAGGACAGACCATATTGGCCCCATAAAGAATGAGGAAGGACATCTAGTTACAAAGGATGGGGAGATGGCAAAGGTATTGAATTTATTCTTCTCCTCAGTATTAACAAGTGAATTGGGGGGCTTCAGTAACCAAAACTGCAGTGTTTATCCTCATGACACAACACAGGAAGCACCTACATGGTTAACAGAGGACAGAATTAAAATTAGACTTGAGAAACGTAACATTAATAAATCACCGGGACCAGATGGCTTGCATCCGAGGGTACTTAGGGAACTCAGTCAGGTGATTGCCAGACCATTGTTCCTTATTTTTACAGACAGTCTATTGACTGGAATGGTACCAGCTGATTGGAGAAAAGCCAATGTAGCACCAATATTTAAAAAGGGCCCAAAAAACATCCCTGGGAATTACAGACCAGTTAGCCTAACATCAATAGTATGTAAACTCTTGGAGGGGATGATAAGGGACTATATACAAGATTTTAGTAATAAGAATGATATCATTAGCAGTAATCAGCATGGATTCATGAAGAATCGTTCTTGCCAAACCAATCTTCTATGAGGAGGTGAGTTGCCATCTAGATAAAGGAAGGCCCGTAGACGTGGTGTATCTGGATTTTGCAAAAGCATTTGACACAGTTCCCCATAAACGTTTACTGTAGAAAATAAGGTGCGTTGGCATGGACCATAGGGTGAGTACATGGATTGAAAACTGGCTACAAGGGCGTGTTCAGAGGGTGGTGATAAATGGGGAGTACTCAGAATGGTCAGGGGTGGGTAGTGGGGTTCCCCAGGGTTCTGTGCTGGGACCAATCCTATTTAATTTGTTCATAAACGATCTGGAGGATGGGATAAACAGTTCAATCTCTGTATTTGCAGATGATACTAAGCTAAGCAGGGCAATAACTTCTCCGCAGGATGTGGAAATCTTGCAAAAAGACCTGAACAAATTAATGGGGTGGGCGACTACATGGCAAATGAGGTTCAATGTAGAAAAATGTAAAATAATGCATTTGGGTGGCAAAAATATGAATGCAATTTATACACTAGGAGGAGAACCTCTGGGGGAATCTAGGATGGAAAAGGACCTGGGGGTCCTAGTAGATGATAGGCTCAGCAATGGCATGCAATGCCAAGCTGCTGCTAATAAAGCAAACAGAATATTGGCATGCATTAAAAGGGGGATCAACTCCAGAGATAAAACGATAATTCTCCCGCTCTACAAGACTCTGGTCTGGCCGCACCTGGAGTATGCTGTCCAGTTCTGGGCACCAGTCCTCAGGAGGGATGTACTGGAAATGGAGCGAGTACAAAGAAGGGCAACAAAGCTAATAAAGGGTCTGGAGGATCTTAGTTATGAGGAAAGGTTGCAAGCTCTGAACTTATTCTCTCTGGAGAAGAGACGCTTGAGAGGGGATATGATTTCAATTTACAAATACTGTACTGGTGACCCCACAATAGGGATAAAACTTTTTCGCAGAAGAGAGTTTAATAAGACTCGTGGCCACTCATTACAATTAGAAGAAAAGAGGTTTAACCTTAAACTACGTAGATGGTTCTTTACTGTAAGAGTGGCAAGGATGTGGAATTCCCTTCCACAGGCGGTGGTCTCAGCGGGGAGCATTGATAGCTTCAAGAAACTATTAGATAATCACCTGAATGACCGCAACATACAGGGATATGTAATGAAATACTGACACATAATCACACACATAGGTTGGACTTGATGGACTTGTGTCTTTTTTCAACCTCACCTACTATGTAACTATGTAACTATTGACACCTTGCGAGCCCCATCGCGGGAGCCAGCGGGAAAGGAAAAATGTTTTTTCCTCTCCCTTTTTTTTTTAATAATCAAAATTTTATTATTTTATTTCATTTATATATGCACCATTTATACAACATTATATCTATATTCTATATTCTATCCCCTACCCCTATGTTCAATCCAAAAGAAACAAACTACACATTACATCCTTCCACTCCTACCACAGTTTTTCCCCCCTGTCCCAGCAATCGACATTTACATATGGGAAGAGAGAAGAGGAGGGAGAAAAAAAAAAAAACAAACCCCTCCGTGTACAATCGTGCTTATAATTATAAAGTGTTTTAAAGATAAAATTATAAATAAATTCCCCCTTATTCTGATTCGTGTCATTAATCACTTCAATTAATTTATTTCATTATTTGTGAAAAAAAAAAAAAAAGGGACACCCACCCCCGGTGTACAATCGTGTCTAGATATGGTTATTAAGTGTACCAAAAATAGAATTGTAAATGATTTCCCCCTTGTTCTAATTTGTGTCATTAATCATTAAAGTTCCTAATTATGCACTCTGTGCAATAGAAGTGAAAAAAAAAAAAATTAATTTATTATAAAATAAATTCCGCTTTATTCTAATTCGTGTCAATAATCACTAAAATTCATAATAATGTAATTTGTGCATGAAAAAAACAAAAAAAACAATCGTGCTTAAAAAAGGGAATAATATCCCTATAATTCATAATTAATATAAATCGTGTATCCGTGTTTTCTTCCTTTTCCCCCTCTCTTCCCTTCCCCCTCCCTCCCCTCCCCCCTTTAAAAAATAATGAGTGAGGGGGATATCCCCCTCCCTTCTAATCTTCTAGTGTCCATAAATTTATTTATGTGTGTAATTTTCTCTCTTTTTTTCTCCCCCCTCTCTACCCCTAGAAAAAAAAAAAAAAACAACATCCAATGTTTATCAAAACTGGGGCAAGAGGGAAATAATAAAAAATCCAAAAACCACATATACATATAACCATACATTATCTTGCCCCCCTCCCTCTTTGATTAGCATTAGAGAAGTTATATCACTATTTACGTCTACCCTCCAAGGCCAGTCTTCTTATATCTCTATTCTAAATGACTATACCATTTCTTCCTCCCTTACCCATCTGTATTTCCCTCTTCTATTATCTCCTTAGCGCAATGTTCCCAGTTCGCCCATGTCGTTTCAAATTTCTTTCTTTGGTTTTTAACCACATGAACCCATCTCTCCGCTTCCTTTATTATATTAACCTCATTTCTCCACTCTATGACTGACGGGATCCGGTCCTGTCTCCAGTACTTCGGAATTAATTTTTTTGCTGCATTTAATAAATGTGGGGTTATACTTTCTCTATATTTTTTGACAGATCCAGACGTTTCATGGAATAAATATTGTATAGGCCCAAACTCCATGTGGTCCGTCGTCGTTTTCTTAATCCAAGGGGCCACTAATTCCCAAAATCGCTTAATTATTGGGCATGTCCACCACAGATGAAGAAAAGTTCCCCTCTGTCCACAGCCCCTCCAACATCTGTCATTAGTTTCTGAAGAGATTTGTGCTATTTTAACTGGTGTCCTATACCATCTCGCTAGGAACTTATATGCCATTTCTTGCACCTTTGTACTTATGGAGGTAGTAAATGTTAACGATATCATTTTATTTATTTGTTTATCTGTCCACACTTGGCCTAGCTCCCTCTCCCATTCTTTTATAAAGTATGGGGGTTTCTTTTCTTGTTCTCCTAGGATCATTCTGTACATCCGGGATAACGTATGCCCAGCTTCTGATGTCTGTGCACACTGCCTCTCGAATGCGGTGAGTGTATTTATGGGTCTTAACGGTTTTATTTTCTTAAGGAAACTCGTCATTTGACGGTGTTTCCATTCCGCCATTCTTGTCTCCCCAAATTTCAAAATCATCTCTGTCAGTGATAATAAAACTCCACTTGGGGCAAACTTACCGCATCTAATATTCCTGTCTTGAACCCAGACCCCCAGACTTCCCGTCTTCTCCCCCGGGGGGAACCACGGAAATCCCTCCAGAGGAGCCAGAGGGGAGGTCTGTGGAGCATACCTGCCCTCTTTATTCATTCTATCCCATAATTCTAATATATTCAGGGTCATTGGTGATGTCCATTGTGACAGCCCTCTCAATGACCCTTGGATCCATGGTGCTCCTGCCAGGTTTCTCCCCGCCATCAACATTTCTGCCTGTACCCATGGTTTTCTATTTAGGTCATGGCACCAGTCCATTATTCTAACTAGCGCCATGGCCTTATAATAGGATGTTATATCCGGGAGTCCTAGGCCACCCTCCGCTCTACTCCTTCTTAAAATATCGTAAGCCAGTCTAGGCCTTTTATCGTTCCACACAAAAGCCATGAATAGCCGACGCATTTGTTTAAAGAGAGTCGCCGGTAACCTGATTGGCACTGTACGCAGCACATCAACTATTCTGGGCAGTATGCTCATTTTTATGGCACTGATTCTTCCGAACCAGGTCAAGTATTTCCCCTTCCACTTCTTTAATTCTTCTGTTATTTCTTTCACTAATGAGCCATAATTATACTCCAACAATAGTTCATAGTCTGCACTTATCTGTACCCCCAGGTATGTCAGCGACTCCTTGTTCCATATAAATGGGTATATTTCCTTCAGTGATCTCTCTATCTCCACTGGGACATGACTGGGAAGGATGACTGATTTCTCAAAATTAATCTTAAAGCCAGACACCCTTCCAAATTTCTGTACTTCCACCATCAATGCCGCTATAGATGTCTGGGGAGCGGAGAGAAAAAATAATAAGTCATCCGCATACGCTGCTACTTTATGTTCCGTATGGCCTATATGCGTCCCTGCTATCTCCTTATTCTTTCTAATTCTACGCATGAATGGTTCCATTACTATCGCGAATATCAAGGGGGACAGCGGACACCCCTGCCTGGTACCGTTTTGTATGTTAAAACATTCAGATACTGTCCCATTTACCATCGACAGAGTGATTCCTGGGGCTTCACCTGGGCCGTATCGCATCCAATGCAGTATATGGAGTGCGCGGGTGGTGTTGTCCCTTGCTTCTCGTCCCTTTACAAACCCTGCTTGATCTGGGTGTACTAAATCTCCTACATCTTCCTGAAGTCTCAGGGCCAGAATTTTTGCCAGTATCTTGGTGTCTGAGTTCAGCAGAGAGATTGGCCTGTAATTAGCACATACCTGGGGATCTTTTCCCTCTTTTGGCAAAACCGTTATGTACGCCAGTGATGCTTCTGAGGAAAGTGGACTTCCAGCACCCATAGAGTTGAAATAATCACAAAGTGGTTTTACCAAAATTGGGAGAAATTTCTTGTAATATATGTTTGTCAGCCCGTCCGGACCTGGGCTTTTCCCCGGGGGCAGGGCTGCTATCACTCTGCTCAACACTTCAACCATGATTGGGCGTTCCATAATCTCGGAAGTTTCTCTAGGTAGTATGGGCATGTCAGCGTTCTCAATATAATCCTCTATCTTATCTCTCCTTTGTCCCTTGCTTTCCCCTTCTTCAGATGGTTCTGTTTTGGAGATGTTATATAGTGCCTCATAGAATTTACCAAATTCTTTTGCTATAGCCTTTGTGTCTATTATTTTCCTACCCTGAACTAGTAAGCTATGCACGTGTCTAGAGTCCTGTTGTTTTTTAAGTTGTTTTGCCAGTAGCCTACCGCATTTATTTCCTTGTTCATATGCTCTATTTGCGAAAAACCTAATTTTGTTTTTCGCTTTATACTCTAAATATTGCGAAAGCTCTGCCCGTGCATTCTCCAGACATCTGCCATCCATTGGGTCAAGATTTTCCTTATGCTTTATTTCTAGGGCTCTGATCTTCTCTAGTAGTTCGTCTATTTCTCTTTTGCTTTCCTTCTTTATATATGTATCAAAAGCAATTAAGTCCCCCCTCACAACCGCCTTGTGTGCTTCCCATACCACTTGATCTGACACTCCTTCTGTTTTATTTATTTAAAAATACTCCTTTATCTTAACCCTTAGTTTCTCCACTATGTCTTCCTTATCCAACAATGACTCGTTCAGACACCATATTCGTTCCACCCGAGTCATTTGAGTTGGTTGAAGGGTCAAAATTATTGGGGCGTGGTCAGACATAGTTATTGGTTCAATTGTACTTGTGCTGACATTCCCCAAGTAGAATTGATCCACCAAGAAAAGGTCTAACCGCGAATACATATAGTGTATTTTAGAATAATAGCTAAAATCCCTGGTGCCTGGGTGTAAAGCTCTCCAGGTATCCACAAGGTGTTGTGAGCATAAGGTTTGTTTAACCCGCTTTATGGCTTTAAAAGACATAGCAGTTCTACCCGTGGAGGTATCTATACTCAGTTCTAACACCATATTGAAATCTCCTCCTACCACTACACACCCTTCCTTAAATTCTTCCAGTTTTCTAAATACTTTAACCAAAAAGTTAGCTGTCCCAACATTGGGCGAATATATTGAAGCAAAGGTATATCGTCTCCCCTGTAGCGTGCCCTTTACAAATGAATACCGACCTTCTGGGTCACTTTGCAAGGTCTCCATAATCCAAGGGCATGATTTCTTGAACGCAATTGTGACCCCTCTTGCCCTCGCTATTGGGGATACCGCATGATACCACTGATTCAGTATATTCTGGGGTAAGCTTGGGATTGAGCTGCTCTTAAAATGGGTCTCCTGCAGGAAAACAACATCAGCTCCCCAATGTTGCAGCTCAACCCATAAGCGCCCTCTTTTAATTGGTGAATTCAAACCCCTCACATTGTACGACAAAATTTTCAAAGTGGCTGTCATTTTATTTCATTTTTAGGGCCCCCGGCCCCTTGCCCTTGTTCTCTATCTTCTCCTCTGCCAATCCCACCCCCCCTTCTACCCCCCCCTCCCCATCATTCATTACTTCATTAAACACATATTTATACCTAAAAAAAAAAAAACACAGAAAAAACAAAAGATATACCACATATATATCGTAGATATAGACCTTACATACTTGCATCCTATCCCCCCATGCCACAAACCTCTCATTAGGGGTATATCTAAAAATCGGGTATGTAGCTTGCGCGCACCCACACCTCCTGCGCGCCTGCTACCTCCCTTCCCTGCTTTCCGCAGGATTATTCTCCCCTTTAATTGGGGCTGACCTATTGACCTACCTAAGGTCCACATTTCCCATTACACCCTCCCTTCCAATCCCCCCCTCCTCCCCGACATTACTCTATTGACCCCCTCCTGAGTGGAAAGGACCCGGGCAAAAAAAAAAAGTCCTCTAAGTCCTTTAAGTCCTTCTTTGGGCTATTCCCCTGTTAACCCTTGCTGGTACTTCTTGCCACTTCTCTGCTCGTTGCAGGGGGGCCCTAGACAACGTATTCTCCAATCCACAAAGTCCACCATCGGGAGGTCTAATTTTTCCACAAATACTTTTAGATCATCCTTCGTTCGCAATGTTGTGGTTCTTCCATTCCTGGAGGCTGTTAAACTTAAAGGGAACCCCCACCTATATTTGATCTCAGCCTTCCATAAAATTTCTAGCAGTGGGCGAACCGCCCCTCGTTTAAAGAGAGTCCTTTTTGATATATATCTGGATACAGAGCTATGTTTGAACCTTCAAATGTAATCCTAGGATTATCACGTGCCATCTTCATTATACTCTCCTTCTCTGCATATTTGTGAACTTTGCATATTACATCTCTGGGGACAGCAGTTTTTGTACTCTTGGGGTGGACCCGGTGTATCCGGTCTATTTCTATAACATTAGGGGCTTGATCCCCTAAAATCTGTCCAAACACTTTTTGTACCACTGGGGCTAGTTCTGTCGCTGCGATTGACTCTTTCAATCCCTTTATACGTATATTTTGGCGTCTATCTCTATTCTCGTACTCATCCAGCTGGTCCCTGTATGCATTTAATGTTTCTTCATATTTTTTCATGGACTCTTGAGCCTCCGTCACAGCCTGTATAGTAGCTTCTTGTTCTTTTTCCATCCCCTCTACTCTGTATCCCAAGTCCCTGATGTCCTCTTTTAAGCTTGCTACTGCTTGCATGCAAGATTGTTCAACTGCATTTATTAATTGTTGAATATCATTTTTAGTGGGGAGGGCCTTCAGCAGACCCCAGATATCCCTTTCTGGGTCTACACTCTGTCCAATCCATCCATGTGGGTTCCCTTCACCATCTTGGAGACTCTCCTGGTCACAGTCCATGACATGTCTCTGCGGTGACCCACATCTTCCCATACCCCCTCCTGTTATACTTAGATGTTCCTTATTATTACTTTGGTCCATATTGGGGGTTGGGTCCTCTCCTTCTCTTGCTTTCATCCTCTCCATGTCTATGGTCTGAGACTCCTCTTGAGTCTGTCTATTATCCTCCCCCTGTGTCACTGTACCCCGGCTTCCTGTTGATGTACTTTGTATAGCCGTTACTAGATGTCCATTACCAGGAGTTAACTGGCCTATATTTTTAGCCCCTATTACCTGGGGTACCCAGGGGTCCGGGGTCCTCCTCCGTCTTCCCACTGTAGGAGGTCTCTTACCGTTCACGACGACACTGTCTCCTTTCGTCTGTACGTTCGCATTCGCCCGCTTTATCCCAGACTCCCACTCTGTTTTTTCCGCACCGTCAGTTATGGTAGCTCCGCTCCGTTTTTTAATATCCAGCCTTCCTGTTAGCTCGGGTGTGCGAGGGGACATGAAAGCCTTAATGCCGTCCATTCATTTCCTTCCTCTCCCTGCTGTTGGCTGCAAAGCTGCTTGTCTGCGAGTTGTCATCCTCATACAGTGACACAGTGGGAACTGTGGTATAGTGAAGCGGTGACCCAGCAAGACAGTAACACAGCAGTGAAGTGGTATAGGAAAATAGAAGGGAGGTATCAGGAAGGGACCAGGAGGAGCCGCCAATCACCTCTCGCCTCACTCTCCTTCCACTTTCGGTTTGGCCGCCCGTCCGTTTATCCAGAGAGCTCTGGTGTGTATTTGCCTGACGGCATACAGCAGGACTGAAGCCGGACAGATAAACAGGTAAACAGGAGAGCTCCGGCGTGTATTTGCCTGGCATACAGCATACAGCAGGACTGAAGCCAGATAGATAGGCAGATAGGCAGGTAGACAAGCCCTCTCTCTCCGTGTCTCAGCGTCTCTGCGTCTCAGCTGACAGCCGGATGATTTCTCGTGCGCTTAGCCCGGGAACATGAGGGGGGGGAGCGCTCACTCACTCACTCACGCCCATCTCTGTTTTTTCCTTTCCCAATGAGCAACAAGCATTGCTGACATTGAGGCCGGGTTCACACTGGTGCGGGGATCCGACTTGGATCCAAGCCAATACCAGGCACTGTGTTCATGAAGGGGAACTCCACACCAAATTTAAATTAAAAAACCGGCATGGGTTCCCCTCCAAGAGCATACCAGGCCCTTAGGTCTGGTATGGATTTTAAGGAGAACCCCCTACGCCGAAAAAAAGGCATCCATACCAGGCCCTTATCCGAGCACGCAGCTTGGCCGGTCAGGAAAGGGGGTGGGGATGAGCAAGCGCCCCCCCCCCCTGAACCGTACCAGGCCGCATGCCCTCAACATGGGGGATGGGTGCTTTGGGGAAGGGGGGCAAAGCACCTTGTCCCCATGTTGATGAGGACAAGGGCCTCTTCCCGACAACCCTGGCCGTTGGTTGTCGGGGTCTGCGGGCGGGGGGCTTCTCGGAATCCGGGAGCCCCCTTTAATAAGGGGCCCCCAGATCCCGGCCCCCTGCCCTATGTGAATGAGTATGGGGTACATCGTACCCCTACCATTCACCTGGGGGAAAAAAGTGTCAATAAAAAGACACTAGACAGGTTTTTAAAGTAATTTATTAGGCAGCTCCGGGGGTCTCTTCCGACTCCTCTGCTCTCTCCTGCTTCTTCTCCCACTCTCCGGCCTCTTCTCACGCTCCTTGGTTCTTCTCCCGCTCTCCGGTTCTTCTGCCTACCTCCTCCGCTATCTTCTGCTCTTTTGCTAGCGTTGGCCCGGTCATTCCCGTTGTCTCCTTCCCTGTTCTCTTCCGATGTTGACATGATGCTCTCTCCCGCTGTAATGCCGTGTGAGCGGTGCGCAATGACTTATATAGGCATGGGGCGGGGTCACCGGGTAATGTCACCAGGTGACCCCGCCCCTTATGACGTCACAGTCCCATCATGCCCCGGGTTCGACGGGCGGACTTTTCAGCATCAAAGGTCTGGTGGTCTTTCCGACGGACTTTCAACGGACTTTTGACGGACTTCCGACAGACTTTCGAACGAACGGACTTGGCTACACACGATCACACCAAAGTCCGACGGATTCGTACGTGATGACGTACAACTGGACTAAAATAAGGCAGTTGATAGCCAGTAGCCAATAGCTACCCTAGCGTCGGTTTTTGTCCGTCGGACTAGCATACAGACGAACGGATTTTTCGACCGGACTCAAATCTGTCGGAAAGATTTGAAACATGTTCATGAATCCGTCTGATTTTTGTCCGAAAAGGTCCGTCAGAAGTCCGATGAAGCCCACACACGGTCGGATTGTCCGACGGATTCGTTCCGGCGGATGAGTTCGGTCGAAAAGAAATGAGACTGGGGCGGAGGTTCACCTTCCAGCTGGACAACAACCCTAAACATACAGCCAGAGCTACAATGGAATGGTTTAGATCAAAGCATATTCATGCGTGAGAAAGGCCCAGTCAAAGTTCAGAGCTAAATTGAGAATCTGTGGCAAGACTTGAAAAATTGCTGTTCACAGACGCTCTCTATCCAATCTGACAGAGCTTGAGCTATTTTGCAAAGAGGAATGGGTAAAAATTTCACTCTCTAGATGTGCAAAGCTGGTAGAGACATCCCCAAAAAGACTTGCAGCTGTAATTGCAGTGAAAGGTGGTTCTACAAAGTAATAACCATTTATAATTTTCCTTCCACTTCACAATTATGTTCCACTTTGTGTTGGTCTATCACATAACATCCCAATAAAATACATTTACATTTTTGGTTGTAACCAGACAAAATGTGGAAAATTTCAACGGGTGTGAATACTTTTTTCACTGTAGATACCTGCAGCCACTGATTTGTATTTTGATTGGTCCAATTATTTACACAGTTGGCATTTTTTTTAATATTGTTTATTGCTATCTGTGTACCCATTGGGGAGATTACCTTTACTTCTTGTCCTGGTGACACTACATGTGTAAGAATGTGACTGGGCATCACTGTGTTATGAAGTGAAGAAAAGATTCCCAGCAAAAACCTACAGTATACAGTATATACCCTTTCTTATTCTATAAAAAAATATGTTGCAGAGATAGCTTACAAAGGGGCCCTGTGATTTGTAGACAAGACCCTACTAAATATAGCTTACTTTTTATATAATGTAGGAGTGAGCCTGATTTTGCACTTTCCAGCTTCAGTAAATAATCCCCATTGTGTACTTAAAGTGGGGTATGCCTGTACCTGCCCAATTTTAGCCTCCAGTAGTTCTATATATGCCGTTAAATATTTTTACTCTGTCTAGCAATCTTTTCTTTCGAAGACTTGCAGATGACCCGGTTTTCCCAGATCATTCAGTGTTCAGTTTGGTAAACATGTACATTTATGCTCAGCGGTTAGTCATGTACAGTATGTGACTTATATAAAGAATGCTGAGAAACAAATGTACTGAGCTGTGGGAATAAAAAGGACCTGCTTATTATATTTTCAATTGTCATCACAGCTCAGCTAAAGCAGTATTAAATCCAAAGGCAAAAATGTAATATATTACAGCTTACCAATCCTTAGATGTGGGGGCTGTATTAGGTTTTCTCATGCTTTTTTCCTTTATTTTCACTTGGTGGTGTGGCTAGTAACATACTTTCTGTCTTAAGGCCCGTACACACGATCGGACTTTTTGACAACAAACATGCAAATTAGCTGTTTTGGAGCAACATCCGACCGTGTGTATGCTCCATCGGAGAAACTTTTTCTGTTTCCATTGGACTTTTGTTGGCTGTGCGAACGGACAAACTTTCCGGCAACAAAAGTCAGATGGAGCAAAGTCCGATCGTGTGTACACAAAAGCATCGGACTTTTGTCCAAACTACAGTACGCGGCCGCGAGAATGTTTCCAGTGCGAACCTATCGCGCTGGTTCTCGGCGACAGGGTTCTGTACATCTCGCGCTGGCTGCTATAGGAAAAACTAATTTTTATATTGCGGCGAGCGCGAGAGGGAATTCCCCTCTGGGGGCATTCCAGGCCCTTAGGTCTGGTATGGATTTTAAGGGGAACCCCCTACGCCAAAAAAACGGCATGGGGGTCCCCTCAAAATCCATACCAGACCCTTATCCGAGCACGCAACCTGTCCGGCCAAGAAAGGGGGTGGGGGCGAGCGCCCCCCCGAGTCGTACCAGGCTGCATGCCCTCAACATGGGGGGGGTTGGTGCTTTGGGGGAGGGGGTGCCCTGCGGCCCTCCCACCCCAAAGCACCTTGTCCCCATGTTGATGAGGACAAGGGCCTCTTCCCGACAACCCTGGCCGTTGGTTGTCGGGGTCTGCGGACGGGGGGCTTATCAGAATCCGGGAGCCCCCTTTAATAAGGGGGCCCCCAGATCCCGGCCCCCCACCCGATGTGAATGAGTATGGGGTACCCCTACCCATTCACCTAGGGAAAAAAGTGCCAATAAAAAAAACACACTACACAGGTTTTAAAAGTAATTTATTAGGCAGCTCCGGGGGGTCTTCTTCCGACTTTGGGGGTCTTCTGCCGACTTCGGGGGTCTCTCAGGCCTCTTCTCCCTCTCCAGTGTCGTCTCCGCGATCTCTGGTTCTTCTCCGGTGCCTTTTTCCTTCTGCCAGGCTCCTCCGCTATTTTCTGCTCTTTTGCCGCTCTTTTACTAGCGGAGGTCTTTGGTCCATCGGACTTTTGTTGCTGGAAAGTTTGTCCGTTCGCACAGCCAACAAAAGTCCGATGGAAACAGAAAAAGTTTGTCCGATGGAGCATACACACGGTCGTATGTTGCTCCAAAACAGCTAATTTGCATGTTTGTTGTCAAAAAGTCCGATCGCGTGTACGGGCCTTAAGGCTCCATTCACACTTGTGCGACTTGTCATGCAACTTTGAAAATCAAAGTTGCATGACAAGGCGTTCCCCATGTTTTCCAATGATAACCATTCATTGATGTGCGACTTAAAGTTGCAGCAACTTGCACTACTTTGGTCAGACTTTCATGCAACTTGAGGGTCGTAGACTTCAAAGTTAACCCTCAAAAGTTGCATGAAAGTCGTACCTGAATGTTATGCAATGCAACAGTTGTGCAACAGTTGTCCATTATCACTGGTTAAAGCATGGGCGTGCGCACAGGGTGTGCCTGGGTACACCTAAATCATCCCATGTGCATTAGCATTATCGCTCTGGGTGCCAGCAGGAAGATGAAATAGATCTCCCTGTTACCTGCTCTGCCATAAGAGAAGCGTTTACGAACTTCTCTTTCACTGTGCCAGTTGGGAGATCAATGTGCCGGGGTCATATACAGTATATGTATGGTAAATACACACACGTGTGTTTGAGCTTTATGGTTTAAAGCCAAAGTCCTATCGAAGTTGCACCCATCCAAAATTGCATCAACATTGCGTCAAAGTTGCGTCAACGTTATGTCAAAGTTGCACTCCAAAGTCGGTGCAACTTTGTAGTCATACAAGTGTGAATGGAGCCCAAGAGGGTCGTGTTAGATGCACTAGATGTGCTTGGCTAATGCCGCGTACACACGGTCGGACTTTTCAGCTACAAAAGTCCGACAGCCCGTCCGACAGACTTTCGACAGACTTTTGGCGGACTTTTGGCGGACTTGCGGCAGACTTTCTAACGAACGGACTTGCCTACATACGATCACACAAAAGTCCGACGGATTCGTACGTGATGACGTACACCGGACTAAAATAAGGAAGTTGATAGCCAGTAGCCAATAGCTGCCCTAGCGTGGGTTTTTGTCCGTCGGACTAGCATACAGACGAGCGGATTTCTAGGTCCGGCGTAGTTACGTCGTAAAGATTTGAAGCATGTTTCAAATCTAAAGTCCGTCAGATTTGCGGCTGAAAAAGTCCGCTGAAAGTCCGGGGAAGTCCACACACGGTCAGATTGTCAGCCAGCTTTGGTCCGTCGGCGTCCGTCGGACTTTTGTAGATGAAAAGCCCGACCGTGTGTGCGCGGCATAACGCTTTTTTATGCAGTTGCAGCAGCTGATTTCCTTTTCCTTATAGGCTGACCATTGTAAACACCTCTGTTAGTGTTAAATGGTTTGTCTCAACACTCCAACTGCCATTTTTGCTGGACAGTTTGATATGTTAAAGAAAGTTGAAAAATAACAGATTTAGTGGCTGGATCACCAGGGGGCAATAAAGGAAAAAAATTACCAAAAAAAAGAAAGTAAGTATTGGTAAGCTGCAACATAGTAAATATTTGGGTTTAATACCGCTTGAATGTAGATATTAAAGGGTCACCATCAGAGGTGTAACTAGAACCCTGAAGGAACCCCCTGAATGCTGGGGCCCTTTACTTCCAATGTGGGGCGATTTACTCCCATCGCGGGGCCCTTTTCTATGCCCCAGTTCACACTTTGACAGATAAAGTCGAATGACAAGTTAAAACACATTCATTTCAATGGATGATTTGAGTGCAGTGATAGACTACAATGTTAAATCACAAAAGTCGCAAGCAAATAGCAAGATAAACACAAGCAAGTCGCAAGGAAAACGCAAACAAGTCGCAAAGAAAGCGCAAGCAAGTTGCTTGACTTTGGGGTTGCAACAGTGTGAACCAAGCCTTACAGTCCCGCAGCAGGCTCCCCCATGCTGGAGGAACACCAGGGCCCAGTTGCAAGTGTGATGTTTGCGACCCTGGTGGCTCCGCCGCTGGTCACTATTTAATCTAGTTCTGTATTCCTTCAAAAAATATTACATGTATTTTAAATACAGCTATTATGAATACAAACGTTTTAATCAGGTTTCCTTAAACAACCATCCAGCATAATTCAGAGACTTGCAGAGAATGGTAAGTTAGGGATATCCAGCTAAAGTCTTTCCATTAGGCAAGAAAAATCAAGTTTCTCCATCAATCGATTCCCCCATACACTCTAATGCCCCGTACACACGGTCGGACATTGATCGGACATTCCAACAACAAAATCCTAGGATTTTTTCCGACGGATGTTGGCTTAAACTTGTTTTGCGTACACACGGTCGCACAAAGTTGTCGGAATTTCCGATCGCCAAGAACGCGGTGACGTCAACCACGTACGACGAGACTAGAAAAGGCCATTTCAGAACTAAGCGTGGCACCCTTTGGGCTCCTTTTGCTAATCTCGTGTTAGTAAAAGTTTGGTGAGAGACGATTCGCGCTTTTCAGACTCGTGTCTTTCAGATCATTTTCTGCGGTTCAGTTTGTGCTTGTGGGTTTGTATCTGCTCTTCGGTGCGTGCAAGCAAGCTACGCGTGACTTGGATTAGTCATTGTGTTCTTGTTCATTCGTTGCTGTTTTTCAGGTCGCTCTTCACAGGCCTTGCTGTTCTTCAGTGCGTTCTGTTACTTCGTTCTGAGCAGCCGACCGTTTTCTAGCCATGTTGCGTATACATACTCCTCGTAGAGTTCGTGCTGTGCGGGGGCTTGGTGTTGGGGTCCTGACCTTGACACAAGTCCAGTCCATGAACAGGGTGGGAAGGAGTTCATGGACCAAGAATTGGTTGCTTCAGTGTGACCAGTTCTGTCATATGCCTTTGCTCCGTGAGATCCGTGAGAATAATCCTGATGATTTCAGGAACTTTCTCAGGATGACGGACCCCGTATTTCACCGCTTGTTGGCTTCGCTGACCCCCTATATCAGCAGGCAGGATACCTGCATGAGGCAAGCCATCACTCCGGAGCAGAGGCTCGTCGCTACCCTGCGGTACTTGGCGACAGGGAGAAGCCTGCAGGACTTGAAGTTCTCGACAGGCATCTCCCCCCAGGCTCTGGGTATCATTACCTGTTCTGCCATCATCCAGGTCCTGCAGAAGGAGTATATGAAGGTAAGATTTTTATCCTTTAATATCACATTTTATTGTATTGAATGTTTGCTAATATATTGTATTTCTTTCCTCATTCCCTAATTACCATGATTGTAATATGCTGTGAATGTCCCCTTTGTCCACATGCATGCTGGAATTTTATGGTTTTTTTTTAGTCCTTCATACATATTTGCCTTCACTTACCTCCCCAGCATGCTCTCCTGGCCCTATATTCACCTCATGTAGTCACTTAACAATGTATTTTATCAGCTCCATAGTAGTGCTTTACCCCAAACAACCCCTAAAATGTTTAGAAATGTGATTTGTGCTTTAAATTCAGGCAGAGTGCCAGAGGCTTTTTTTTTGTAGTGTCCCCTGTAACAAGGGGTTAAATTCTGTGTTACATTTATTCATAGATTAATTTATATATTTACCCTTTTAGATATGTGGTCAGTAAATGCCATGATTAAAACACACAAAACAAAGAATGTAATAAAAGAGATTTACTTAGCTTTGATTAAAGATGTATTACAGATGTTACAATACAGGATAAATTCAGCATTCAATCCAGGGAACCCCTCAACTTCTGAATATTCAGATAGTTCTGGAAGCCGACAGCCTGTTCAAGATCTAGGACCTCTTACGTCCTCAGCGAAGTTCACTGGCCTGCTCTATTGTCTGACCTTTTAAAGGCTAGATGGAAGGCGCGAAAAGCTGGTTTAATCTGGTACTAACAACAGGCTAGCCAGAGAATGGTCCAGAGACAATGTGACCCTCTGTGAATCACCATCTGTTAGCTCAGAAACATACATTTTTACATATACTTAAAACTATTACTAAGTCTCTTGTAATTCAATAACTAAAGTTATATATGAATATAGACCCATACTACATTCCACCCCTTGATTTACAAGATTCTTAGTTTAGTTTATAATACTTAGATTACTTATAGATATATCAAGATGTTCTACTCAAGGTAGTCTTTTCGCTTGTACTCCAATATAAACATTTCTGACTTCATTAATTTCATCCTTCACATTTCCAGTATTATGAGTATATATGCGAAACACTCCTCATTATTAAATATGGTTCCATATATCCCACCCCTTGGGTATTTTCCACATGTAAATCAATGTATAACAATTTTACATCCTTCCACACCTCGTCTTATTTATCTAAAGTTCTATCTCTTGACCCACTTTCTCTGTCTGATTTACCTGTCCAGGAAATCTCATTCTGCTATGTTAGGGCTGAAAAATATAAAAAATGTCCAGGCTTATAAAAACAACTATATGTTGGACTAACAGAATAACACCAAACTTCCTTTTGAAAGTATAGGCATGAGCATCAAACTTTCCTTTCCAAGAGTTTAAACGCATAGATACTTGTCAAAGTCCTCCATATCTGGTGATGGACAACAGAGTCTTAGACATCCGGTTACCAGATCGCAGCTGCAGCATAGCACTTGAAACACTGTAAAACTGAAAGAACTGTAGAATACAAAGTCCATATCCTTCGGACTATTGCAGCTCACAAGTCATAGACATGCAGGCACATAACCACATAGTAGCTGGAACTTTTACAGACAGTTCAGGCACATGACCAGCAGAGCAGATAAAACAGTTCAAGTACTTCACCATCAAATTCAGGTACTTAACCATGATAGCGGATGGAACAGTTCAGGTACTCGACCCCCAGAACAGGTGGAACTTGCACCAACAGTTCAGCTGCTGATCATTGGTAAAGACTTTATAGACTGTTGCTGCTGTCAAAAGTGTTTGTCTCCTTTCTCCAATATGCTTCTAGTTGACATCATGGCATGTGTGTTACCAAATATGTCAGTCCAACATTCCTTAATTAACAACAATGCCCATATAGCCCATTATAGATTTCTGAACAGGCAAATCGATAATCATTAGTGACCTGGTCTTAACACTGAAAAACTCAGCTTTCTACATTAAAGGTGAAATATTATTACAGCTATATTACTCATCCCCCACCTGAACTATACACTACTCTGTCTCAAATTATAGGCCCAACTTTAAACTACTTCATGTGTGATTCCTCTATGCACTTTGATCTCCTTCCACACTCTAAAGACATTCTGGCAGGCTAACTGGCTCTTGTCTACACTGATCCCAATATGTGCATCTAATATGCCCATGCATATGTGTCACTGTATTCTACATGCCAGTCCCACCCCAAGCAATCAAGGGGAATTGAGGAAAACAAAACCTGAGAACCTATTTTATAACTCTTTTTCTTTACCAAGAAAATTTTATGAAAACTCAATCAGGTGTATAGAACAGGGTGGTCAAAGAATCACTGAGTGTCAGATATAACTGACCATATGTATAACACTAGAACACCTCATGTTGAAAGACTTAAAAATTGTGTTCAGTGCAATAATATTAACCTAAATGTACAGTTATAAGTAGACATGAGTACTTATTTTTTTCCTTGAAAAACAAAATGATTACTTTAAATTTAAACTGTCAATCATGCAGAAAAATGTACTTTATATGTAAAACCCCAGGCACACTCACACAGTGGTACCAAAATAATTATGGCAGAATATACAGAAGTAGATGCCGCCATAATTTAGCTTACATATACACAGGAAAGAACAACATGTAAATGTTTGGGTATTCTTACACCCTTCAAACCATTACAAGTATTATATAATTCCAGATATCAAAACAATCTTGCTGTCAATATTCAAACATTATTTGTTCTATATCATTTTATAATCAACTCAATCAGAGGAAACCCTTATAAATCTATTATGCAGCATCGAGAGTATTAGCTGCTCTGGTTTACAATCAGTTCCAATGAAAACTTTCAGTACATTTGCATATTGCATAAAAATAACAACAAAAACAACATAAATGATTCAGTTTGACTGTAATCTTCATCTTTAGTTCTTGGACATCAAACCATCAGACAGGTGGATTGATGCTGTTTAATATTGTCTAGGAACTAAACAAAACAAAAAGGTTATTTAGTGTGATGTTATTACAGCTCCTTCCTAGAAAATAACAAATAGTTAGCAACAAACACATTTAACCAACACTTTCCACAAACAACAAAACATATGGCCATTATTTCTGTTATTCATGAGTGCACTTTTATTACCCTTATTAATTGAGCTCATATTACTTAATTAATTATCACCACGTGGATTTTCATTAAAGGACGTCCATTCAAAGTTGTCATTAACCATGGTTGAAATAATTCACAAGAACATTATATGGTGTTCATTACATTTGTGCACAAACATTATACATCACCAAACTCATATTGATGTTTCTATTGCAACCTCTTGTTCAATACCATACAGATCTACGAAACTTCTAGGAATAGACCTGGTTCCTTCTGTATTAACGAAAAAAACATTAGTGTTGTATCCTAGAACATGACACTATTATATTCACCAATAGAATTATAATAATCATGACTGCTATTCAGGATTTTAAAGGGTGTTAACATCAATCAGCCATTTACTTTCTTTGTTTCAAATAATCCTAGATTTTAACAAAACTAACAATTTCAACTAGGATGTTATTTTTTCAACATGATTAGGCATTTCTCAGATGTTCAGCACTGTCCTGCTTTTCACAGGCACAAGCTTTTTTAAGGGGGGGGGGGTTAAGGGGGAATCTCCCTCTCTTAAGGGATCGTCTCATTCAAGCAGACTCTCACAAATACAGTCTACAGCTGCAGCTCTTCTTTTCACAAAATGCTGGACTATTGTCCATTGTCCGGGGGAGGGGGGGGGATGCTGCAGACTAGCCATTCCTGCTAACTCTTCAGTTACACATACAAAAGACTCACTTTTCTCAAAGCGTTTGCCTTAGTTTCATTACTTGAATATTCTAATGTTAAACATACTTAAACATCAGTAGCCAAATACATTTTACATATCATCCATACAAGTAACTTTTCCTCACCAAAAGCTAGCTCAACAACCAACAAAAGAGCTCAACATTTAAACTCAACACATATATTACTGCAGTAATCACAATCTAAGCATCAATACAGGTCATATTTTTTCTTTTCCTACCTGTTTTCTGCTCATCGTTTTCAAACCTCAAAGAACAATTATGTGAGCACCAGCGAAAGGGCCACTCGTCCACCTAACGCGGTCATCAGCTCATCTGTTCTATATCTCAAAAAATCTAAAGCTTGCCGGGGCTCGCTAAGCACACAATGAGTGGAAACATTCGACCATCTACCCCCTTTTTGTCTCAGTGCCTGCAAAAATATCCATCCTAATATAGATGCAGCTTTCTGTTCCGATTTTGAATATTGAAACAAGTCAAGATTCAGGAGACAGTGGCGGGGGTCTTCCACTTTAAATGTATCCTGATACTTGATCAATTCACGAGCCAGAGTAGACCAGCATCTAGAATCTGCCCACTCTGAGATGGAGCTCTTTCGACTGTCTCCCCTCTTTGCTTTTTTTATCCAGTTAAACATATCTGCCACTAACTGCCACCAAAGCAAAGCTAGCGACAAACCTCCCATCACAGTGCATGCTAATTATACAGTTTCCCAATTGTCAAAAAACATTACAATTCTCAACAGTATTACTAGGATTAATCACTGCACTTCAAACCAGCACTGAAAGGGTTAAATATCCTGCTCACAGCGCCATTATGCAACAAGGGGTTAAATTCTGTGTTACATTTATTCATAGATTCATTTATATATTTACCCTTTTAGATATGTGGTCAGTAAATGCAATGATTAAAACACACAAAACAAAGAATGTAATAAAAGAGATTTACTTAGCTTTGATTAAAGATGTATTACAGATGTTACAATACAGGATAAATTCAGCATTCAATCCAGGGAACCTCTCAACTTCTGAATATTCAGATAGTTCTGGAAGCCGACAGCCTGTTCAAGATCTAGGACCTCTTACGTCCTCAGCGAAGTTCACTGGCCTGCTCTATTGTCTGACCTTTTAAAGGCTAGATGGAAGACGCGAAAAGCTGGTTTAATCTGGTACTAACAACAGGCTAGCCAGAGAATGGTCCAGAGACAATGTGACCCTCTGTGAATGACCATCTGTTAGCTCAGAAACATACATTTTTACATATATAGAAATATACATAAGTAATCACCTTAAAACTATTACTAAGTCTCTTGTAATTCAATAACTAAAGTTATATATGAATATAGACCCATACTACATCCCCAAATCATTTTTATTAACCCTCCTTCCCCCCAACTGCTAATTCAGCTGATCCCAATTCTCTATCTATCCTTAATCATCTATCTGCTGACTTTGCCAAACCCATACACACTATACCCACCTCTTTTGTGGTCAGATTTATGGATGAATTCCCCAAAGCATGTAGTGCAAGGGCCTGCCTGTATACTTTCAAATGGTACTGTTTAAAGTTTTTATATAGTATTATTATCTTGATAGGTAATATTGAATGTCCAAATGTGCTCAAATGTGTACAGTGTGTATTTATATCTTTGTATGACACTTCTTACCTGTCCAGTGGTCTGCCAATAGTGTAACTAAGGAGGGGCTGGTCAAAGTAATACCCATTATTGAGGCATTCATCTCTCAATGAAGTGGAGAGGGTTACCTGTCCAAGATTCCCCCACTCGGGTCGTTTGTGTACCTGGAGGGATGGTGTGGTGGAGGCGGGGTGGGACAAGGTTTGCCTTTTTGTGTGAATGAGTATAGATGGGTGCATGTATGGTGTGGATGTTGTGTTCATGGAAATATCCCTGCTGTATATAGAATTGTGATTTTAGGTTGTGGTGCCCTACGAGGTCCACACTCATTACCCTTATGTGACCAGTGGTATACTTCATTCCTCCGTTGAGGAATTTGGTAAATATGATGTATAACTACAACAGTTGGCCCCCGTTGGGCTATTGTACTTTCTTTTATATTTTGTAAAAGAGATTTGTTTATGGATGCATTTGTACTATCTGAACCTGTAAACTTCTTTCTATCAAAACAAATAAAAAAACAATTTTGTAATAAAAAAAGGTTTCCCCCACTCCCTATAATGTTAGAAATGGCCCATGGGGGGGGGGATATCATAGGTGTACCTTATACTTTGGTGTTGTAAAATTCCCCTTAATAAATGTTATCTGGATGTTGGCCAAGAATGTTTGTGTCTAATCTGCTTTCCATGTTTATGTGCAAAAATACTAATTTATTTTTGTTTTCCTCTACAGTTTCCTTCCACGCCACAGGAATGGCAGACTGTGGCCTCCCACTTTGCCCAGCGGTCGGTGGGACTTTCCTAACTGCGGAGGGGCAATTGATGGGAAACACGTCCACATCGTCCCACCCCCCAACTCGGGGTCGTACTATTATAATTACAAGGGGTTCAATAGTATTGTGATGTTGGCGGTGGTGTCGGCTAATTACGAGTTCCTGTATGTGGACGTGGGGAAGAATGGCCGGATGTCCGATGGTGGAGTCATCGCCCAGACGGAGTTTTACAGGTGTCTCCAGAATGGCAGCTTGGACTTGCCACCTCCAGAAGAGAATGTGGAAGGACTCCCATTCGTCTTCGTTGTGGATGAAGCATTTGCGCTGGAGGACCATCTTATGCGGCCATTCCGGATGAGGACCCTCACCCCGGAACAGAGGGCTTGTAATTAGCGGCTGGCCAGCCGGTTCCGCCTATTTCTTACACAGATCCATATGGCGGAGTATAAACTGAATCATATAATCCTGGCATGCTGTGTTCTACATAACTTTTTACAGCAACATTCTGCCAACTATGCTGGCTCAGTTGGGCCTGAGGCCGGAATTATAAATGAAACAACCCTGACGGCGCTTGAAAGTGGCCGTCCTGGCTTGCCCTCCCTGAGTGCCCGTGATGTCCGGTTAAGATACCTTGAGTTCTTTGCGGGTAGGGAGACCATCAATATGCCAGACAATTTGTGAAACCTTGATCCAATAAAAAAAAAATTCGCAAATCTTTGGTGACATTTGCTGCTTGTGTTTGTTTTAGCTGACCCTGATCGAAATGTGGTGAGTCCAGAAAATGGCGTGATTGTGTAACCTTACAAAGCACTGTTGGGTGTTATTTACTAAAGGCAAAGACACTTTGCACTACAAGTGCACCTGAAACTGCACTGAAACTGCACTTGTAGTGCAAAGAGGATTTGCCCTTAGGAAATAACCCCCATTGTCACAGAAAACAGCAATTACATCACCACAAAAGTGTTGTAGCATTCAGACAATAATCAACACATTCTTGATTAACAATCTTTTTAATACCTGCACAATCACATGTGCATTTAGAAAAGGTTTTTTAAAACAAACCAACATGTTTGTTGTATAACAATTTTTGGGGTGGCATTATCACAAATAGAAATGTCCATTTAAGATAAAACAGGCATGTGTAAAACCAACAAGAAAGACACAAATCTTTGAACTTACAAAGTTCACATTTGGTAGAACTTGAAGGCAATATCAGACATGAGTATTTAGAAACTGTGTTTGATATTGCGTTCAGATGGGGTGAAGTCACCCCAGGAAAAGCCAAATTTGGAAGATGCACACAAATTTCCGAATGTCAACATGAGCGACCCGCCATCACGGAGATCAAGGGACGTGTTTTGGGGGAGAAACCCCTTCCTCTCAGCTACTTTATTATTGAGGAAGGGGTTGCACCCCCAAAACGCGTTCATTGATCTCCCGTGATGGCAGATAGCACATGTTGACACACTGTGTGCATCCTCCAAATTTGGCTTTTCTAAAAATCCCTAAAACATTTAGAACATTGTAGCACACAAAAAAAGAAAGGGATTTGGAGGGGTTTTAAACTCTACCCAAAACATCAATGATGTTCTTATTTATTTGAATAACATCATTGATGTTTTTCTTGAGGTTTTCCAATGCTAAATTACACCCCATGATCTCCCCGATCAGGATCTGTGCACGTGAAAGGATCTGGATCCACAATATCACGATCACCTAAAAAGAGAGAAACCAAACAAAAACAGGTATAAAAAATATGCCGGCATCCATCTCTTACCTGAGCGTGTGGTTGCAGACACTCACCTGTTGTGGTGACTAGTTCCACCACGTCTTCTTCCTCCTCTTGTGTTGGGGGGATTTCCCCTTCTGCCAGAGGTGGGGGGGCTCTGGTCTCCTCGGATGAGGGGTGTCCTCCGTGTCTTTTCTCCCCTATGTTAAAAAAAATGGTATACTTAGCACACAGATATTTGATGGCAGAACTATAAATAGGAAACATTGCTTGGAAGTGGGGTACAATTGTCTGTTTTGGCAGAGTTCCAAGATGTAGAATTTTCAGTGTCGTTTGTCAAGCTTCAATACTTTACCTGTTTGGTACAAGCTTCACAGATGGAGACCCCCCTATAGTATACACTGGAGCACCTGTGTGGACCCCCCTAATAAAAATGGTGTTCTGGTGTCCCACACTAGTGCTCCAGTGTCCAGATGTGAAAACAGCTGCTCAGTGTCCTCTCCTTACACAGAATCTAGTTGGCATTTCATTCTAGTAACAAAGCCATCTATAGAACCAAATTAGTTTCATACAAGTAGGGCGTCAAAAATGTGGCCAAATGCATATGGCCAAAACAATGGTGTTTTATAGGCCGAAAGAAAAATGTTTGATACGAACGAATAATGTGCCCATGAACATGAAAGTTGCCATTTTAAAATGTACACTTTTAAGAAAAGCACATTGAGCAGCATGAACGTAATAAAGCCAAAAAGAATAGGAACACAGCACAACTACTTACTTTTTTGCAGCACTCTCCGGTTCTTTCTGTACTGCTCATGCTCTCGTAATTTGAGGTCCGACCACCGTTTCCTGAGCTGATCTTTCTATTGTCGTATCCCGAAATTCCGGTGCAGACTTTTGACCACTTTCGCCATGATCTTGGCCTTTCTGACATTGGGGTTGGGGTAAGGTCCATACTTTCCATCATAGTCGGCCTTCTTCAGGATGTCCACCATCTCCAACATCTCCCCAAAGGACATATTTGAGGCCTTAAATCGTCTCCTTCTGGATCGGGACGTCTCCGGATCCGGGCTTTCCTCCTCCTGGTTGCTGTAATTAGCACGCACCTGTTGTGTCTCCGCCATGTGCTCTTCCCCTACTGCGCAGAATGAAAAGGGGCGGGGAATAGACTAGAAAGAACGTCAGGGGCGGGCGGAGTTACACGCATGCACAGTGTGTATAAAGCGTAACACGCGTGCGTAGTACGTACGATCTGTGAGCGGAGGAAGGAGCATCGGAGGCACCGATCATGATAACAAAGGTAAGATCTAAACTTGGGTATATACTGCTTCGAAATTGAAGCCTATATTGTAACAAGATTAAGAGAGTTTGACCTGACCTTAGGGTTTGTCTTGTGTTGTGTCTTGCAGAGAAAATGGATGGCTTCAACGACCACAATTTCCTCCCTCTGTTCATAGACAAGTACAGGGAGCTGCCCTGTCTGTGGCAGGTGAGACATCCCCATTACAATAATAAACAAAAGAGGCAGGCAGCGCTGGAGAAACTGCTGGAGTTGGTGAAGCCGGTGGTCCCCACAGCAACCATCCCCTATTTAAAAAACAAAATTGGTGGCCTGAGGAGCACTTATCTTAGGGAGCGCAAGAAGGTCACGGATTCCCAGAGATGAAGTTTATGTCCCCAGGCTGTGGTACTATGAGAGACTGCGATTTCTGTCAGACCACACTGAAGTCAGGGAATCCCTCTCCACTCTTCCTTCCACTCTTCCTTCCACCCCAGCTGAGGCTTCCAATGTCCAACCTGGGCCTTCCAGCCAGGAAGAAGTGGAGGAGCACAGCTGGAGTCAGGTATAGCATTCCTCTACAGATTTCTGGTCAATAAAGAAATGATGTTTACTAGATGTTATTATTGATCACCAATTGCTGATTGCAAAAAGTGTTTTACATATCAATAGACAGTAGTGGGCACCCAAAATTGGGACAAGAATGAAAAATGCTGGGCTCAGAATGATAGTCTGTTATATTTGTTAACATTCAATTTGCAACAGTCAGGAGGTGAAAATTGTGTGTGATTGATGAAACAAATACTAAAACAATGTCCCTTTTTCATACACAGGAAGACCTCAGCCAGGAGGAGGTTGTGGAATGTGGCAGCCAGGAGGAGGCGGGGCTAAGTGTCAGCCAGGAGAAGCCTGGGACAAGTCGAAGCCTGACCGAATCGCAGGTTCCTCCCCTCCGCCTTCCATACAACAGAGCGAGGAAGGCGACTCACATGCAGGATTCTGCACTCAGGCTAATTCAGGAGGCTTCAGCGTCCCTCCTTTGCTTGCATGGCTGCCACAAAACTGCAGGGCATGCAGGAGGGTCAACGCAAAATATGTGAGGAACTTCTGTATAAAGTCCTAAGTAAGGGGGTGAGTGGGGAACTAACACCCAATACCCACCTGAGTGAGTTGGCCCCTCCTCCTCCTCCTGCTGCCACAACTCCACCACCAGAGCCACAGCGTGGAAGGAAGCGTGGAAGGAAGACCAGAGAGTGATGGCCCTGGGTTCAGTCTGGTCTGGCAAAAGATGCAGTCTCTTGTATGACCACAGCCTGGGGACACAGATGCCATCTGCTGCTTTCCGGATCTCTGGGACTTCTGGACCAGACTGCACTCCCTTTTAGATAAGGACTCCTCAGGCCACCAATTTTGCTTGAAAAAAGTTGATGTGTGCCCTGGGGGTCCAAGGCTTCACCCATTTCTGCTGTTTCTCCAGCATTGCCTCCATCTTTGTTTAGTTGTGAGCCCTTAATAAATGATTTTTTTTTTCTATTATACTCTCCTATGTGTGTTTTCATTCAAAAAGGACAGTTTGTTGGTGACGAGTCAGGTACATTTCTAAAGTACAATGTGAATTTAACAAGAGACAACAACACCAAACAATCTCCTACAGATTAAATATAACAACATATCAATGGTGTTGTGGTAACTTGACACACAAAACACACACAAAAATATTCTGGAGTGAAACTAAAAATACAAGAAAACAAAGATCAGCCTTGAAAAAAATACAAACCGAAAAAAAAAAAATTCTGCCTTAAAACAAAAAAAACAAACAAAATACAACACCAAAAAAATTTTGTCAGATGTGACAAATCAAAATATATTGAGGGAATCCCGATAAATAGTAAAGAAATAAGTTTGTGAGAAGTCTGTGTGAATATGAGCAGCAAAGCTACTTAATTCTTCTCACATTATAAAGAAGAAGAGAGTGCGCTGTATTAAACCATTTTTAACATTGCAGCATGACGAAAGTGCTGTATCCATTGAGAACGCTAAGTTTACCAGACCGAGCTGTTCCGTCTCGGAATTTCTTCTGAGCATGCGTGGCACTTTGTGCGTCGGAACAGGCCACACACGGTCGGAATTGACGCCATCGGATTTTGTTGTCGGAAAATTTTATAGCCTGCTCTCAAACTTTGTGTGTCGGAAAATCCGATGGAAAATGTCCGATGGAGTCCACACACGGTCGGAATTTCCGACAACACGATCCGATCGGACATTTTCCATCGGAAAATCCGACCGTGTGTACGGGGCATTACAGTGTGGATGGAGTAATCTCCACAGCAAGCTATTGTATTCAGGCAGCTGTGGCACCCATGGGTGCCTGCATATACATGAGAAGTAATTGTATCTGATAGGATGCAGTCACTGTTTGGCCAATAACTTTTCTGCTGTCTCAGTCGATTTTTTTTTTGGTCGAATTTTGGCAAACTGGGTGCTGCTTTCAGGACCACCTGCAGCTCAAAAAAAATAAGGTCAGTAAAGACATGGATGAGCGAGTTTGGGGAGGGGAACTTGACTGACCTGCACAGAGTCCTGACTTCAACTCAATAAAACACCTTTGGGATGAGTTAGAGAGAAGACTGGCCTTCTCATCCAACATCAATGCCTGACTTCACAAATGTGCTTCTGGAAGAATGGTCAAACATTAACATAGATGCACTCCTAAACCTTGTGGATAGCCTTCCCAGAAGAGTTTAAGCTGTCATAGCTGCAAAGGGTGGGCCAACTCACTATTGAACCCTACAGACTAATACTGGGATGCTATTAAAGTTCATGTATGTGTAAAGACAGGTGTCCCAATACTTTTGGTAATATAGTGCATATACTATATAGTCCATAGGGTTCAATATTGAGTTGGCCTGTCTGCTCTATTTCATCCCAAAGGTGTTCTTTCGGGTTACGTTCATGGCTTGTGTGCAGGCCAGTCAAGTTCCTCCAACCCAAACTCGCTCATCCATGTCTTTATGGACCTTGCTGTGTGCGCTGGTGCAAATCATTTGGTGGAGGGGGGATTATGGTGTGGGGTTGTTTTTCAGGGGTTGAGCTTGGTGCCTTAGTTCCAGTGAAGGGAACTCTTAAGGCGTCAGCATACCAAGACATTTTTGAACAGTTTTATGCTCCCAACTTTGTGGGAACAGTTTGGGGATGAACTCTTCCTGTTCCAACATGACTGCGCACTGGTGCACAAAGCAAGGTCCATAAAGACATGGATGAGTGAGTTTGGGGTGGAGGAACTTGACGGGCCTGCACAGAGTCCTGACCTCAACCCTATAGATCACCTTTGGGCTGAATTAGAGCGGAGACTGTGAGCCAGGCCTTCTCATCCAACATCAGTGCCTGAACTCACAAATGCACTTCTGGAAGAATGGTCAAACATTCACATATACACACTCCTAAACCTTGTGGACAGCCTTCCCAGAAGAGTTGAAGCTGTTATAGCTGCAAAGGCTGGGCCAACTCAATATTGAACCCTACGGACTTATGCCGCGTACACACGGTCGGACTTTCCGGCGTAAAATGTGCGATCAGAGCTTGTTGTCGGAAATTCCAACCGTGTGTAGGCTCCATCGAACAGTTTCCATCAGAATTTCCGTCGCACAAAATTTGAGATCTGGTTCTCAAATTTTCCGACAGCAAAATACGTTCGCGTAAATTCCGATCGTGTGTACACAATTCCGACTCACAAAGTGCCACGCATGCTCAGAATCAAGCAGAAGAGCCGCACTGGCTATTGAACTTCATTTTTCTAGGCTCATCGTAAGTGTTGTACGTCACCGCGTTCTTGACGTTCAGAATGTCCGACAAAATTTGTGTGACCGTGTGTATGCAAGACAAGTTTGAGCCAACATCCGTCGTAAAAAATCCATGGATTTTGTTATTGGAATGTCCGATCAATGTCCGATCGTGTGTACGGGGCATAAGACTGGGATGCCATTAAAGTTCATGTGCGTGTAAAGACAGGTGTCCCAATACTTTTGGTAATATAGTGTATATACTGTTTAAGGAGTGCAAATGTGCCCACTAAAGTGGCCAAAGCTGAGGTTTCAGGCTGCCAACCTTGATCCTATCATGGTTTAAAATACAATTTAAAAGGTATTAAAACCCAAGAAGAAAATGTAACATATATTGCAGCTTTCTAATCCTTTGATGTGGTAGTTGCATAAGTTTTTATTTTTCAGGTAAGAACATTTTTAGCAAGTACAGAAAATATCTGTTGCTCTTGCCAGAAACACCATGTCCTTGTCACCTCCTGTGAACTGTTGCATTCCTCCTGTAAACTACAAATCCCCCCAAGCCTCCATGTACTGAAAATAAAGAGAGTTAAGCCAAGCCTTAAATGATTTGATTTTCTTTCCTTTTACCACGGTTGGGAGGAAGGAAAATCGCTGGATTCCTTCATCAACACAGTCAATGTTGATGGGGAATCCCTCCTGCAGCACTATTGTGTTCTGCCTACTGCTAACAGCTATAACTGGTGGCAGAAATCACATGTAATAAATCCAACAGGCTGGTTGTACCCAAGTCGATTGATGGGCTGACTTGAGTACAACTAGCCTGCCCATAGATGGATCGAACTTCGGCCGGTCCCCGCTGAACCAGATGAGCTTCAATCCATCTATGGCCAACTTAAAGTGTTACTAAACCCAGTCCATTGCATACAGGCTGGTTTTAATATGGAAAATGTCAGTTGATTTATACATGGTGCATGATTGTTTAAAACATTTTTAAAAGGATAAAGCACTATTGCCAGTTTTTACTTTGCATGTGGGTGATGTGAGAGGAGGGCTCTGGTGACTATCAGGAAGGAGTACCACATGCTGGAACCAGTTGCCTAAGATATATACTAAAGGAAGGAGGAACAAATAAGAGGAATACCACAGAGGATTAACCACTGTCACAAGTGTTTTTATTAAGCCTTAAGGTAAGGGCACATCCGGTGAAGGGTCGCACAAGGAGTGATTTGTCACATGCACAGAAGTGGATCAAAGAGAAGAGCTTCGGTTTATAGCATCTAACCTTTATTCACTATACATTGGACTATTATATTGTTCATATTCAACATAGATTGGACTATTCGTCATTTATTGATTGTTTATAAGAATATTGCTTAATTATTGCATCAAATATTTACATTCATCTAATCACTTTCTTTCTTTCTTTCTTTCTTTCTTTCTTTCTTTCTTTCTTTCTTTCTTTCTTTCTTTCTTTCTTTCTTTCTTTCTTTCTTTCTTTCTTTCTTTCTTTCTTTCTTCATTTTATTTATTCATTTTTGTTTATGATGTGGAGTTTTGAGCACTTGCACTTTATTGAGGATTGGTAGATTGTACTGAGCATTGTACACTACTGGCCATCTAGGACAGGAGGGTCACATATCACAATTTTCGACAATTTATGTCCACGTAGCGCTGCACTCATTTGTCATTTGTTTAAACCCAGTCCCCTGCATTCACTATGTCTGTTCTCCCGTAGTATTATTATTATTAATATACAGGATTTATATAGCACCAACAGTTTGCGCAGCGCTTAACAAAATGAAGGCAGACATTACAGTTACATTACAATTTGGTACAAGAGGAATCAGAGGGCCCTGCTCGTTAGAGCTTACAATCTAAAAGGGAGGGTCAATTGATACAAAAGGTAATAGCTGTGGGGGATGAGCTAATGGAGAAAGTAAAACAGTGTATGAGTTAGAAGCAGGATAGTCTTTTTTTTAAAGAGAAGGGTTTTCAGGGATCGTCTAAAGATGGATAGATTAGGGGACAGTCGGACAGATTGGGTAGGGAGTTCCAAAGGATGGTAGAAGCTCTGGAGAAATCCTGGAGGCGAGCATGGGAGGAGGTGACAAGGGAGCTAGAGAGCAGGAGGTCTTGGGAGGACCGAAGAGAGTGGCTTGGATGGTATTTTGAGACTAGGTTAGTGATGTAGCTGGGGGCAGAGTTATGGATGGCTTTGTAAATTATTGTTAGTAATTTGCATTTTATTTGTTAGGTGAGTGGAAGCCAGTGGAGGGATTGGCAGAGAGGGGTGGAGGGCACTGAATGGTTGGTAAGGTGGACGAGTCTTGCAGCTGCATTAATTATGGACTGAAGGGGGAATAGTCTATTTAAAGGTAATCCAATGAGGAGAGAGTTGCAGTAGTCGAGGGGAGAGATAACCAGGGAGTGAATTAGAAGCTTGGTGGTGTCATTAGTTAAAAAGGGGCATATTCTAGAAATGTTGCAGCGGCTAAGGTGGCGTGTTTAAGACAGGGATTGGATGTGGGCCTGAAAGGACAGTTCAGAGTCTAAGGTTACCCCTAGCAGCCTGGCATGTGGGGACGGACTGATAGATGTGCCATTGATCTTGACAGAGAAGTCAGGGGAAGGGGCACGTGGGGGAGGAAATATTAGGAGATTGGTTTTAGACAGATTCAGTTTGAGGAAGTGGTGTGGCATCCAGGCTGATATGTCTGTTAGTAAATCAGTGATGTAGTAGGAGACTGATGGGGTGATCTGAGGGGCAGAGAGATAGATTTGGGTGTCATCAGCATATAAATGGTAACGGAAGCCATGGGAGGCTATCAGCTGACCCAGGGAGGACGTGTAAATCAAGATTAGTAGTGGTCCAAGGACAGAACCTTGGGGACCCCAACGGTAAAAAAAGTTAGAGAGGAGGAAGTGGAGCTGTAAGTGACACTGAAGGTGTGGTGAGATAGATAAGATTTGAACCAACGAGAGCAGCCATGGAGACCAAGCAAATTGAGATTTCTGAGGAGGAGGGGGTGGTCAACTGTATCAAAGACAGCGGAAAGGACCAAGAGTAAGGATTGCTTCTAAGGCCCCTTTCACACTGGGGCGGTGAGGGCGTCGGCGGTAAAACGGCGCTATTTTTAGCGCCGCTTTACCGTCGTTTTTGCGGCAGTATTCGGCCACTAGCGGTGCGGTTTTAACCCCCTGCTAGCGGCCAAAAAAGGGTTAAAACCGCTCGCATAGCTCCGCTACAGCGGCGGTATAGCCGCGCTGCCCCATTGATTTCAATGGGCAGGAGCAGTTTAGGAGCGGTGAATACACCGCTCCTTCACTGCTCCAAAGATGCTGTTTGCAGGAGTTTTTTTTCTCTCCTGCCAGCGCACCGCTTCAGTGTGAAAGCCCTCGGGCTTTCACACTGCAGAAACAGCAGCGGCAGTTTTAGGTCGGTTTGCAGGCGCTATGTTTAGCGCAATAACGCCTGCAAACCGCCCCAGTGTGAAAGGGCTCTAATACCCCTTTCACACCGAGGGCGTTTTGCAGGCGCTATAGCGTTAAAAATAGCGCCTGCAATCCGCCCTCAAACAGCTGCAACATTCTGGTATGGAAAAAACGGCGTGGGGTCCCCCCCTAGAATCCATACCAGACCCCGATCCGAGCACGCAGCCTGGCCGGTCAGGAATGGTGGTGGGGACGAGCAAGCTCCCCCCCCTCCTGAACCGTACCAGGCTGCATGTCCTCAACATGGGGGGTGGGTGCTTTGGGGAAGGGGGTGCCCTGCGGGGGCCCCCCCACCACAAAGCACCTTGTCCCCATGTTGATGAGGGCAAGGGCCTCTTCCCGACAACCCTGGCCGTTGGTTGTCGGGGTCTGCGGGCGGGGGGCTTATCGGAATCCGGGAGCCCCCTTTAATAAGAGGGCCCCCAGATCCCGGCCCCCCCACCCTATGTGAATGAGTATGGGGTACATGGTACCCCTACCCATTTACCTAGGGAAAAAGTGTCAATAATAAAACACACTACACAGGTTTTTAAAGTAATTTATTAGACAGCTCCGGGGGGGTCTTCTTCCGGCTTCGGGGGTCTTCTTCCGACTTCGGGGGTCCCTCCGGTTCCTCTTCTCCCGGCGTCCGGTTGGGTCTTCTCTGCTCTGTCTGGCCTCTTCTCCCAGTTTTCCAGTTCTTCTGCCTGCTCCTCCGCTATCTTCATGCCACTCTTTTGCCAGCGGAGGCCCGGACTTCTGGCTTCTTGGCTTCTGGGCTTCTTCTCTTCTTCTCTTCTTCCGATGTTGACACGACGGTCTCTCAGGCTGGAATGCTCTCTGAGCGCTCCGATGTGACTTATATAGGCGGAGACCCCGCCCCCTTATGCCGTCACAGTCCCTGGGCATGCTGGAACTATGACGTTTTAGGGGGGCGTGGTCACAGGGTGATGAACCAACCGGACGCCGGGAGAAGAGGAACCGGAGGGACCTCCGAAGTCGGAAGAGGACCCCCAAAGCCGGAAGAAGACCCCCGAAGCCGGAAGAAGACCCCTGAAGCCGGAAGAAGACCCCCCGGAGCTGTCTAATAAATTACTTTAAAAACCTGTGTAGTGTGTTTTATTATTGACACTTTTTCCCTAGGTAAATGGGTAGGGGTGCCATGTACCACATACTCATTCACATAGGGTGGGGGGCCGGGATCTGGGGGCCCTCTTATTAAAGGGGGCTCCCGGATTCCGATAAGCCCCCCAGCCCGCAGATCCCCCAAAGCACCCACCCCCTATGTTGAGGGCATGCGGCCTGCTACGGTTCAGGAGGCTCGCTCTACCCCACCCCCTTTACTGACCGGTCGGGCTGCGTGCTCGGATCGGGGTCTGGTATGGATTTTAGGGGGACCCCACGCTGTTTTTTCGGTGTAGGGGGTTCCCTTTAAAATCCATACCAGACTTAAGGGCCTGGTTTGCCCCGCGCTTGCTGCAATAGGAAAATGTGTTTTTCCTATTGCAGCGAGCGCGAGATGCAATACCCTGCCCTTGCGACGTATCTGGTCCGTCAGACCAGCATACAGACGAAAGAGACGAACGGGCTTTCCGTCAGGAACTGAGTCCGGCGGACTAAGATTTGAAACATGCCTAAAATCTAGGCACGGCGGACTTTTGGGAAAAAAAAGTCGGCCGGTGCCTACACACGATCAGATTGTGCGGCAGACTCTGGTCTGCCGGACCAAGTATGCCGGAAAGTCCGCTTGTGTGTACGCGGCATTAGAGTCCCAATTGCAAAGATTGTCACGTGGTCTCATCCTACTTCCAGTTCTTTGGTTGTCGCTTTCGTCGGGTGGAACGCACGCCGACCACGGAGGTGGTGCACGGTATCTATGTTTAGACCTACTACAGATGAGCGAGCAGCCCTAGTGCCGGGTAGGCACCTACACATGTAAGCGGTCATTTGGCTATACTATTTGCCTTTAATTATTTAAATATACTGTATCACGCTATGGAAGCATCCATTGTTTTTTCTATGTCCCATGTTTAACCATCCGGGGAAGAAACCTTTTGCCTATTGCTATCCAGTCTCCATATGTGAGCAGGCACAATCCTGCACAAGCGCTCAAGACTTTCTTTTTAATTAAAGAAGTAATTTGTATCTGATAAGCAGATTTTCCACCTATCACTGTGGGGTGTACCTACTTCTTGGTGAAGGAATTTCCACTTTTCACACAGAAGATATTATCTACATCTAGAAGATCACTTTGTCTGCAATTGAATTGTGGTTGTTTTCTTTGCAGTTGGGACTTTAATACTACCACTGTTGTTCAATGTTGTGATTCACCACCAATGTTATACACAGTATTATATTTTTATATTAGTAATCCTATTTTTGGAGTGTATACATATTTTGATATTATTTCACCTAGTCAATTGTCTTATCACTAGGTTTTTTTTTTCACCATTGCCATTATCACTATTTTAGTCACTAGTGCCCCCTATTTACTACCAATTCTTGTAGACAGAAGTGGCCAGGTTGGGGCAGGACAAGGATGAGATTTTGTTGTAGAGACAATCTGTAGCAGAAAAAAGAAGAGAAGGGTTTGAATGGCAAAGGTTTCTACGGGTAATAGTTTGGTAGTTGGAAGGCAAGGAGGAGGAAGATAAGGAGAGAGTGGAAATAATAAGGTGGTGATCAGAGAGAGGAAAAGCAATGTTGGAGAGGTTGTACAGAGTGCACAGGTAGGAGAATATAAGGCCAAGGCAGTTGCCATCAGAGTGAGTAGAACCATGTGTCCATTGTTTTAGGTCAAAAGAGGAGGTTAGGCTCTGCAGTTTAGTAGTAGCGGGAATGTTAAGATTAACAGGGATGATGAAGTCCCCAAGAATGATTGTTGGAATATTAGAAGAGAGTAAGTAAGGTAGCCAGGCAGAGAAGTTGTCAAGGAAGCTTGATACCGGTCCAGGAGGCCGATAGATCACAGCAATTCTCAATGAAACTGGAGAAAATAGATGAATACAGTGAGCTTCAAATGAGGAGGTGGATGAAGAACCTGAAAAGTGTTTTGAGGGGATAGGAGGATTCCAACACCACTTCCTTTCCGTCCACTAGGCCTGGGAGAGTGAGTCCACAGGAGGCCACCAAAGGAGAGGGCAGCAGGAGAAGGAAAGTCCGATTCTTGAAGTAATCATAATTGCAAGTAGGTTCAGGGAGTTTGTGATAAATAGGTCATGGACGGTGGTGAGTTTGTTACAAACAGAGCGGGCAAAGGGCACAGAAGGGGAGGCTGGTTCTAGGCAGAAGAGGAATAGAAATGAGATTGTGTGGATTGGGGCTGCTATCAGAAGAAAAGGGGTGCCGGCAGGGGCGTTGCTAGGTCTACAAAAGATCTGGGGCTGGAGCCCATAGCAGCGTAGTAAAGAAAGTCATACGCTTGGGCGGGCATACACATGTATATACAGTTATATATGTGTGTGTGTGTGTGTATATGTCCCCAGAGAGCCCCCCATTTACATCAGGGTCCCCAGAGAGCCCCCCTTACATCAGGTTCCCCAGAGAGCCCCCCTTACATCAGGGTCCTCAGAGAGCCCCCTCTTACATCAGAGTCCCCAGAGAGCCTCCCCCTTGCATCAGGGTCCCAAGAGAGCCCCCCACTTACATCAGGGTTCCCAGAGAGTTCCCCTTACATTAGGGTCCACAGAGAGCCTCCCCCTTAAATCATGGTCCCCAGAGAGCCCCCCTTAAAATCGGGGTCCACAAAGACCCTCCCCCTTGCATCAGGGTCCCCAGAGAGCCCCCCCACTTACATCAGGGTTCCCAGAGAACCTCCCCTTGGGGACCCTGGGCTCGGGGCTATGAGCTCCAGATTTGGGGCTATAGCCCGAAAAGCCACCCCCTAGTGACGCCACTGGGTGCCGGGTATGTTGGCCGAAGGTAAATGATGGTGGTCCAGGATTTGGGGAAATATCTCCAGAAGTTAGGAGAAGCAGAAGGGTGAGAGAGGTGATATAGAAGTACACAGAACATGAAAATGCAATTATTTTAGTAAATATAAACTGATAAATACCTTTTCTCATCAGCAGTATATAGCAGCCTTGTGACTTCTATCAGTTCCTAGTAAAGCTTGTAGGAGGACTTTTCATACCTCTGCCGGGTTAGCCCCCCCATATCAAAATTTTTGAAAAAATTTTATGCAGTTTGTTAGATCTTTGTTAGATCAGGTTAGATCAACCGTTGTTTGCGTTAGATCTCACACAGAAGAAGCGATATTAACAGTTATTTGCTGGGGGGCTAACCCGTCATCAGCCCCCCCTTATCAAAAAATTGACCAAACAGTTAGCTATTTTGGAAGCAATTTGTTAGATCCGGTAAGATCAAGTGTTTTTAACGTTAGATCTCACATAATTAGAGACTTATTAAGTGATTAATGAGGGGGGGCTGGCCCCCCCTTATCAAATTTTTGGGCCAAAAATCATTCAGGCTAATAGATATTCATTAGATCCGGTAAGATCAAGTGTTTTTAACGTTAGATCTCACATCATTTCAGAGATATTCCACATCAAAATAGAGATATTAGGTGGTATATATGGGCGGACTGGCTCACCCCTTATCATATTTTCAGGCCAAAAATCATTCAGGCTAATAGATATTCATTAGATCCGGTAAGATCAAGTGTTTTTAACGTTAGAACTCACATAATTAGAGACTTATTAAGTGATTAATGAGGGGGGCTGGCCCGCCCTTATCAAATTTTCAGGCCAAAAATCATTCAGGCTAATAGATATTCGTTAGATCTGGTAAGATCAAGTGGTTTTTAAACTTTAGATCTCACATCATTTCAGAGATATTCCACATCAAAATAGAGATATTGGGTGGTACATATGGAGATATTAGGTGGTACATATGGACGGGCTGGCCCCCCCTTATCAAATTTTCGGGCCAAAAATCATTCAAGCTAATAGATTTCCGTTAGATCCTGTAAGATCAAGTGTTTTTAACGTTAGATCTCACATAATAAGAGACTTATTAAGTGATTAATGAGGGGGGCTGGCCCCCCCTTATCAAATTTTCGGCCCAAAAATCATTCAGGCTAATAGATATTCGTTAAATCCGGTAAGATCAAGTGTTTTTAACGTTAGATCTCACATCATTTCAGAGATATTCCACATCAAAATAGAGATCTTAGGTTGTACATATAGACGGGTTAGCCCCCCCTTATCAAATTTTCTGGCCAAAAATCATTCAGGCTCATAGATATTCGTTAGGTTCGGTAAGATCAAGTGGTTTTAACTTTAGATCTCACATAATTTCAGAGATATTCCATAAAAAATAGAGATATTAGGTGGTACAGAAGGTACATCCATCTTCAACCGTCTCTGGATGGTCTCTGGAACCTTCTTTGCATGGTTCTTCAGCGGGTGCCTGTAGTCTCTCCTGACACCTCCATTCACCTCGCCTCATGGTGATCTCTTCTAAGACCAACAAGCTTAAGTCTTTAGCTAGCCCCCCTTCTTGCAAAGCAGGCTGGGCTTGGTAGTTCCACCCCCTGTAGAATCAATGGGGCTATATTGTGGGCCATGGTCCTCTGCTGCTGCTTGATTGGCTCCCTCTCCCTGCCAATAGGGACACAGGAAGAGGAGAGGGAGGGGGAGAAATCCCCCACAGGGACTGACAGGCGTGCTCTCCCTCAGTGAGTGCCTGTGTCAGTGTCTATTCAGTCCGGCGGTCGCTGGCAGGAATGGCGGGAGGTGCGGGACCATGGGTGATAGAGTAGCCCCCGCTACACACTCCCCCCACCAAAGAACCTTTGGTCCGCCAAAGGAGGTAAAGAGTCTATGACCTATTACATGCTTTTGATATACACACGGAAAAAAAAACAGGTTAGTGTGCACAGAAAACCATACAATTTACATCTGCATAAAACCCTGGCAGAGGAACATCCCACCAATTAGCATAGGAGGGGAGGTTAACTGGAATGGCCCAGCTAGATGTGCCAGGGGCTGAGTGTCAGAAACCAAGAAATCAGGTCGAGACAGAAGTACAGTTAAATCACACTTGTTTAATAATAAAAGTAAAAAGAACAAACGTAGTCAAAACATAGCCAAAGTTCAATAACCGGAACGGATAGTCAGCCAAGCCAGAAGTCAGGGATCAATGTAGTGGAACAGCAAGCAGGATCTGGAGCCAGAAGGGATGTCAGCAAAGCAAGTCTTGAACAGGATTGCAGGAGATTTTTTCTGTGATGTTGACCAAGGCGAAGGCAGAGATCCTCTGGACTGGACGGCTTAAGTAGGCAGGACTGACGAGCAGGATATCATCAACAGCTGAGTAACTGTGGAGAGATAGGAGCTGGCAATTATCCGACAGCTAAGTGGCCAGCTCAGAGAAGGAAGGACTGAGCCCAGCCCTGACAGTGAGTTGGGATTGTCCACCACCAAATCTGCGGTGGAAGGGTCAGTTTCTTCAAGAGTCCTTTTTGCAATGAGAACGACCTCCTCAGAGCTTTCACCCAAAGTATCATATGTTAGTCTTTTGGGCGGGTGAATAACCCTTCGCTCTCGCTGTTCTTTAGGTTCTGGGGTTACAGGCACACTGGTCTCTTCTTCTTCCTGCATATCAGTCTTGTCAGCAGGGAAGATTGAGGGTCTTCCAACTCTTCAAAAGGTGGACTTTGAGGTACAAACTCAGGAGCCTCTGGCCTGAGAGTCACCTTGGGAGGAGAAGAAAGGGGGTGGGGGCGGGTGGCAGGCCCTGGCATTTGAGATGGCCACAGACAATCTTTCTCTTCATCCTTGCTGTTTTCATCTTCAGCAAAGGGTACAGAGTGAGATCTAGTCACTGGCTGGGATCTTTCAGAGGCCGTGGGTGTGGACTGTAAATCTGGCTGTGGTGGCACATGAACTGCTTCTGACAGAGGCAACAGATGATTGTGATGCTAAGTCTTCAGCAGGCCTGTGCATCCCTCTGGCCGGATTTGATATACTGGGTGTCTGGGCAGATGTTTGCAAACGACATAGGTTAGCCAACTTGTGCTTTCCAGGGACACCCAGGTTTCTCAGCAGTACCTTGTCATCCGGCTGTAGGTCCTGCACTCGTACCCTAAGGTCAAAGTTTATTTTGTTTCTCTGTCCTCAGGCATATGAGGCAGCTTGAGCCTTATCAAAGGTGGTTTTCAGACGTCTCTGCAGGCGATCCACATACCCTCTGTGGAAAGTTGCTAAGGTATGGTCGAGGGATGTGCCGAAGGCCAAGTCTACTGGCAGCCAGGCCTACGGTCCGAACATCAAACTATAGGGAGAGTAACCTGTGGCATCATTGGCGGTGCTGTTATAAGCATGCACAATAGCCACTATATGCTTGCTCCAGTGCTGCTTTTGTTCTGAACTTAGAGTTCCAAGTATATCCAGGAGGGTTCAGTTGAATCTCTCTGGTTGAGGATCCCCTTGAGGATGATAAGGGGTGGTTTTAGACTTCCTGATGCCCAACAGGTCTGAAAGTCTCTTGATGAGACTACTCTTGAAATCTCTCCCTTGATCAGAGTGGATGCGTTGGGACAGACCATAGTGCACAAAGAATTTCTCAGCGAAGATCTTGGCCACCATGGATGCTTGTTGGTCCCTTGTGGAAAACGCCTGGGCATACTGAGTGAAATGGTCAGTCACTACCAGGATATTTCCCTGCCCGCTCAGATCAGGCTCCAAGCACAGAATGTCAATGCACACCAGCTCCATGGGTCCTTGACTCTGAAGATGGTCCATTGGGGCAGCTCGTGAGGCAAAGTCTTCCTTTGGATACATCTGTGGATACATCTGATGCAGGAGTGGCAATAGTCCTTAACTTCAGCCTGCATGCAGGGCCAGTAGAACCGGTTCCTCACCAGGAGAAAAGTCCTTTTGGTCCCTAGGTGGCCATGGTTGTCATGTAGGTGTCAAAGCTGGGCTCAGCCCTTCCTTCTCTGAGCTGGCCGCTCAGCTGTCAGCTAATTGCCAGTTCCCATTTCTCTCCACAGTTACCCAGCAAGTCGTCCAGCTCACTTGATCTCTGCCTTCACCTTTGTCAACATCACAGAGTCTTTCTCCTGCGTTCCTGTTGAAGACTTGCTAGGCTGACGTTCCTTCTGGCTCCTGATCCTGCTTGCTGTACTACTACGTTTATCTCTGGCTCTCTGACATTTGCTTGGCTGACTACCCGATCTGGTTACTGAACTCTGGCTTGTTTTGACTATGCTTACTCTGTTTACCTTATTATTATTATTATTATTAAACAAGTGTGATTTAACTATACTTCTGTCTCAGTCTGATTCATGGTTCCTGAGAGTAGGGCAGTTAATACCGTCTCCATATGTTTTTAAGGTAGGAATAGCTGCCATTTTTCTTCAGAATCGTCAGAGGGGCCCCTTTGGTAGACCAACCCTCTGTGCACCTGAAACCGATCCCACTCTCGGTGCAGCAGATGGGTTTCTTTCGGGGAGTCAATGAGGAGCAAGTCAGGGCATTGGCTCTCCAAGGCCTTCAATGCCAAGCTACAGGGAGGGTCCTCCAACTGGCCCCTCCACAGGTCTTTGACAGCTTGGGCAGACCTTCATCCCCGACTTGGGCGACATTGCAATAACATCTGGGGACACCAACGGCTGACACTACAACCTCTTCGGTCCTGGATCCTACTCCAGGTTGATGTTTTGCTCCTTGACATAAGGCTCGTACCCTTCAGGTGTCAGTTGGGCCTATTCTTCTGGAGGGTCTCTGGAACAATGGGGCATCAGCGTCTTGTTTCCTGACCCCAGTCGATACTTCAGGCTGAAAATAAACCCTGATAGAGCAGCCAACCATCTGTGACCCGTGGCGTCCAACTTGGTGGAAGTGAGGATGTAGGTGAGAGCATTGTTGTCAGTCTTGATCACGAAATCCGCTCCATACAGTTAATTCCTCAGCTTATCCACCCACTTCAAGGCCAGGAACTCAAGTTTGTGCATGGGATAGTTCTTCTCGGCGGGGGCCAAGTTCCGACTCACGTAGGCAACAAGCCATAGATGGCAGCCATGCTCATGATATAGCACCCCACCTTAACCCATCTCGACTGGCGTCAAAGTGTAGCTCGTATGGCTTGGTTGGATCTTCATAGGCCACGACTGGAGCAGTTGTTAGGCTTCACTTCAGCTGTCTAAAACCCCTTCACACTTCAGAGTCAATTGTTCCTGAATTAACTCTCTGGGTTTTCTGGGCCCTCCAGCTGGTCTGACAGGCTTCGCCAGATCAGGGTCAGCGTCTTAGCGAATCCATTGACAAATCTTCTGTAATAAGAGCAGAATCCCAGAAATGACCTAAGCTCAGTCACGTTGGTAGGCCTCGGCCAGGAGGTCAGTGGCTACTTCATCAGCAGACACAATGTGACCAAGGTAGTTGACCGAGGGTTGATAAAACTGGCACTTTTCCAGAGACAGCTTCAACCCCCCCACCATGGGGTCTCTTAAGGACCTTCTGCAGAAACTCTACGTGCCCTTCCAGGGTCTTGCTGAAAACGATGATGTCGTCTAAGTATACCAACACCTCGATCAGTTTCATGTCACCCATGGTCTTCTCCATTAGCCTTTGGAAGGTGGCTGGGGCACCAGACAGGCCTTGATGCATACAGTCAAATCCAAACATCCCCTGCGGGGTAATGAAAATGGTTTTCTCCCGATCCTCAGGGTGCATGGGGATTTGGTAATACCCACTCTTCAAATTCAGCATGCTGAACCACTTCGCTCCTGACAGGCTCTGCAAGTCATCTTATATCCTTGGGGTGGTATATTGGTCGGGAATGGTCCTTCAGTTCAGCGTCCGGTAGTCAATACCCAGCCTCAGTGACCCATATTTCTTCCGTACCACCACTATTGGGGAAGCGTATAGACTCTGGGACTCTCGGATGATACCTGCCCTCTTCAACTCTGCCAGTTGTTCATGCAGATCCTCCAAGTCCCCTAAAGTAATCCATCAAACGCTTTCCCTGAATGGCTTATGCACTCGAAGAGATGGATCTGGTATTGGGCATTTTTTGTACACCCCACATCAAATTTCCTCTTGGAGAATGCAGCCTGCCATCTCAGGAGCTGAGTCTTGGCACTTTCCTTCCATTCAGGCAAAAGGGGAGTATTTTTTGGATAGAGCTCCTCCACAGAGATCCCATCCTTTGCTCCCCCCACCAAATCAGACGGTCGGGACTGGGGTGGCCAGATTCACTTGTCCCAGCAACATCTGAGCCGGCATCTTCACTGGCGAGGCTGTTATGTTGCAGACACTAACCAAGATCTTCCTGTGACTTCTTTGCAACCCTTTTTTTGAAACCACCTCGGGAATTATCTCCACTCCCATGTCTTCTCTCTGTCCGTCTGATTGAAGGACAATGAAAGGGCCTGCTTGCTTCCAATTTAGCTTGACAGATGCTCGTAAATAGGCCACTTTACCAGGCTGTAACACCTTCTCACACTTGTCCAAGCACCAGATCTTTCCCTTCTGTTTTTGTACCAGGTGCTGGTAGGCTTGTCTCAGCATGGGGTGCAAACTTGTAGTTGAAGTGCCCGGCTCCAGAACAAGAGGTGTCAACAGCGTTCTGACAAGATTAGTATTGGTCCCTATGATGAGAGAACTCTTACTGGCCCCTGGTGGGCAAGGACAGACTACTGCCTGAGTTTCAAAAGTCTCGGCTTTCCCAGCCATGGAGGGATCGAAGGTCAGCTTGACCGGTAGATAGCCATCATAGGGGAAGTTCTGAGTCACAATGTCCCATATCTGCAACTCTTCCAACTTCTGTAAAGGCAGGTGCTTGAGGTGCCTGTCATAGAAGTCTCTGTAGAGAAGGGTCACTTAAGCTCCAGTATCCAGAAGGGCCTTGGTTTAGACTCCCTTTACTTGGATGGGAACAACAGGAGAAGGTCCCACCAGCTTGTCAGGGAGCATGGAGGAAGTGGTGGTTTGTATCCGCGCTCCTCTCTGCGAGGTTCTGATTGGGCTTAAGTCTGCGCTAAGTTCTGGGAGTCTGATGTGCATTGACTCTCCGACACCAGGCAGCATTTGTCAAAAGAAACAGGACACTGGGTTGCTTGGAGGCAACAACGGGGGGCCCTCTGCAAGGGTTTGGACTTTTGCTGCTGTCTCTTCGTGTCATTGGTTTTGAGCCAGCTACCGTAGATGGGCACTCGGTTGGCTCCTTCACCAGAGCCCTCCGAAGTTTCCCTCTGGCTTCTGGCACTGTGCTTCAGGCTTCACTGGGCTTGGACACACCTGTTGATTAATGTCCCACATAATTTCAGCATACCTCGGTATGCTCAATGGCACTCCTCACTGGTACACATGAAAATGCTCATCACCGCCTCCAATATAGACACTAGTATGGATATGCGTGCATCGCTACCAAATATGCACAATATCCCTGTAATTATGAATAATCAAACATTAAAATCACTTGATCTTACCGGATCTAATGAATATCAATTAGCTGGGGTGATTTTTTGGCAAGAAAATTGATAAGAGGGGGCCAGCCCCCCTCATTAATCACTTAATAAGTCTCTAATTATGTGAGATCTAACATTAAAACCACTTGATCTTACCGGATCTAACGAATATCTATTAGCCTGAATGATTTTTGACCAGAAAATTTGATAAGGGGGGGCTAATCCGTCCATATATACCAACTAATATCTCTATTTTGATGTGGAATATCTCTGAAATGATGTGAGATCTAACGTTAAAAACACTTGATCTTACCGGATCTAACGAATATCTAATAGCCTGCATGATTTTTGACCAGAAAATTTGATAAGGGGAGGCTAACCTGTCCATATGTACCAACTAATATTTCTATTTCGATGTGGAATATCTCTGAAATTATGTGAGATCTAACATTAAAACCACTTGATCTTACCGGATCTAACGAATATCTATTAGCCTGAATGATTTTTGGCCAGAAAATTTGATAAGGGGGGACCAGCCCGTCCATATGTACCACCTAATATCTCTATTTTGATGTGGAATATCTCTGAAATGATGTGAGATCTAACGTTAAAACCACTTGATCTTACCGGATCTAACGAATATCTATTAGCCTGAATGATTTTTTGGCCAGAAAATTTGATAAGAGGGGGCCAGCCCCCATCATAAATCACTTAATAAGTCTCTAATTATGTAAGATCTAACATTAAAACCACTTGATCTTACCGGATCTAACGAATATCTATTAGCCTGAATGATTTTTGACCAGAAAATTTGATAAGGGGGGGGGGGCAGCCCGTCCATATGTACCACCTAATATCTCTATTTTGATGTGGAATATCTCTGAAATTATGTGAGATCTAACGTTAAAAACACTTGATCTTACCGGATCTAACGAATATCTAATAGCCTGCATGATTTTTGACCAGAAAATTTGATAAGGGGGGCTAACCCATCCATATGTACCACCTAATATCTCTATTTTGATGTGGAATATCTCTGAAATGATGTGAGATCTAACGTTAAAACCACTTGATCTTACCGGATCTAACGAATATCTATTAGCCTGAATGATTTTTGGCCCGAAAATTTGATAAGGGGGGGCCAGCCCGTCCATATGTACCACCTAATATCTCTATTTTGATGTGGAATATCTCTGAAATGATGTGAGATCTAATGTTAAAAACACTTGATCTTACCGGATCTAACGAATATCTAATAGCCTGCATGATTTTTGACCAGAAAATTTGATAAGGGGGGGGCTAACCTGTCCATATGTACCACCTAATATCTCTATTTTGATGTGGAATATCTCTGAAATGATGTGAGATCTAACGTTAAAACCACTTGATCTTACCGGATCTAACGAATATCTATTAGCCTGAATGATTTTTTGGCCAGAAAATTTGATAAGAGGGGGCCAGCCCCCCTCATAAATCACTTAATAAGTCTCTAATTATGTAAGATCTAACATTAAAACCACTTGATCTTACCGGATCTAACGAATATCTATTAGCCTGAATGATTTTTGACCAGAAAATTTGATAGGGGGGGGGCAGCCCGTCCATATGTACCACCTAATATCTCTATTTTGATGTGGAATATCTCTGAAATTATATGAGATCTAACGTTAAAAACACTTGATCTTACCGGATCTAACGAATATCTAATAGCCTGCATGTTTTTGACCATAAAATTTGATAAGGGGGGGCTAACCCATCCATATGTACCACCTAATATCTCTATTTTGATGTGGAATATCTCTGAAATGATGTGGGATCTAACGTTAAAACCACTTGATCTTACCGGATCTAACGAATATCTATTAGCCTGAATGATTTTTGGCCCGAAAATTTGATAAGGGGGGGCCAGCCCGTCCATATGTACCACCTAATATCTCTATTTTGATGTGGAATATCTCTGAAATTATGTGAGATCTAACGTTAAAACCATTAATAACGTAATAAGTCTCTAATTATGTGAGATCTAACATTAAAAACACTTGATCTTACCGGATCTAATGAATATCTATTAGTCTGAATGATTTTTGGCCAGAAAATTTGATAAGGGGGGGCCAGCCCGTCCATATGTACCACCTAATATCTCTATTTTGATGTGGAATATCTCTGAAATGATGTGAGATCTAACGTTAAAAACACTTGATCTTACCAGATCTAACGAATATCTATTAGCCTGAATGATTTTTGGCCCGAAAATTTGAAAAGGGGGGGCTAGCCCCCCTCATTAATCACTTAATAAGTCTCTAATTATGTGAGATCTAATGTTAAAAACACTTGATCTTACCGAATCTAACGAATATCTATTAGCCTGAATGATTTTTGGCCAGAAAATTTGATAAGAGGGGGCTAACCCGTCCATATGTACCACCTAATATCTCTATTTTGATGTGGAATATCTCTGAAATGATGTGAGATCTAACGTTAAAACCACTTGATCTTACTGGATCTAACGAATATCTATTAGCCTGAATGATTTTTGGCCAGAAAATTTGATAAGGGGGGGCCAGACCGTCCATATGTACCACCTAATATCTCTATTTTGATGTGGAATATCTCTGAAATGATGTGAGATCTAACGTTAAAACCACTTGATCTTACCGGATCTAACGAATATCTATTAGCCTGAATGATTTTTGGCCCGAAAATTTGATAAGGGGGGGCCAGCCCCCCTCATTATTCACTTAATAAGTCTCTAATTATGTGAGATCTAACGATAAAAATACTTGATCTTACCGGATCTAACGAATATCTATTAGCCTGAATGATTTTTGGCCTGAAAATTTGATAAGCCCCCCTCATTAATCACTTAATAAGTCTCTAATTATGTGAGATCTAACATTAAAAACACTTGATCCTACCAGATCTAATGAATATCTATTAGCCTGAATGATTTTTGGCCCGAAAATTTGATAAGGGGGGGCCAGCCCCTCCATATGTACCACCTAATATCTCTATTTTGATGTGGAATATCTCTGAAATGATGTGAGATCTAACGTTAAAAACACTTGATCTTACTGGATCTAACGAATATCTATTAGCCTGAATGATTTTTGGCCCGAAAATTTGATAAGGGGGGCCAGCCCCCCCCTCATTAATCACTTAATAAGTCTCTAATTATGTGAGATCTAACGTTAAAAACACTTGATCTTACCGGATCTAACAAATTGCTTCCAAAATAGCTAACTGTTTGGTCAATTTTTTGATAAGGGGGGGGCTGATGACGGGTTAGCCCCCCCAGCAAATAACTGTTAATATCGCTTCTTCTGTGTGAGATCTAACGCAAACAACAGTTGATCTAACCTGATCTAACAAAGATCTAACAAACTGCATAAGATTTTTTCAAAAATTTTGATATAGGGGGGCTAACCCGGCAGAGGTCTTTTCATTCTCCCCTGACCCTCTGTCTGGACATGTCTGGACAGTGCTGATTGGCCCTGTGCTGATTACATGCACCCCCCACCAAGAAAAAAAACCCCTCTAGAATACACACCAAACTGAGCATGTGCAGCCCTTCCCCTGGCTCTGTAAATATCAGGTTATTTTTTGGAGACAGTGGAAGATTAGGAGGATCGGAGAGACAGGATCAAACAGCCTTTATACACAGTGCAGAGGATTAAGCCCTTAGGTTCCACAGTGAGTATAACAAGCATGCTTTACTGCATATACGGATTTATTTTACTGTTGTGGGTTTAGGAACACTTTAATGCCCCGTACACACGGTCGGACATTGATCGGACATTCCGACAATAAATTTTTTCCAACGGATGTTGGCTCAAACTTGTCTTGCATACACACGGTCACACAAAGTTGTCGGAAAATCCGATTGTTCTGAACGTGGTGACGTAAAACGTGTACGTCGGGACTATAAACGGGGCAGTAACCAATAGCTTTCGTCTCTTAATTTATTCTTAGCATGTGTGGCACTTTGTACATCGGATTTGTGTACACACGATCGGAATTTCCGACAACGGATTTTGTTGTCGGAAAATTTTATAGCAAGCTCTCAAACTTTGTGTGTCGGAAATTCCGATGGAAAATGTGTGATGGAGCCCACACAGTCGGAATTTCCGACAACAAGGTCCTATCACACATTTTCCGTCGGAAAATCCGACCGTATGTACGGGGCATAAGACGTACTTGAAGTCCAGCCTGGATGAAAACTAACTTTCTCCATAGACACTGTAGAGTGAGTGAGTGTGGTGACCATAGGACAGGAAGTGTACTAATTACAGGAGCAACTGAAGAGAAGAAAAAAGAAAACAGCTCATGAATAGAAAACTAATGCAGCCACCACATCTAAAAAAAAAAACTGTCAAGCTGTTTTTTAAAACGAAAATGTGTTTTTGGGTTTAGACTCAGTAAGCTTTAGCCCTGGTTCACATTGCAGAGATTTGTCAAGAGAGTCAAATGGCATGCCAAATCATTGGCTATTGCCGGCAATGGCATCGTCCGAATCCCCGTCCGAATTTGCAGCGGAGCACCGATTCCCAAAAGTAGTTTCTCTACTACTTTTGGTGACTTCGGGGTGCAATTTCAATAGACATCTTTGCAGAAACCCGCACAGATGTCTCTGAAATCGTTCCCGAAGTCGGGACGGACATGGGGGAATGAAATTATGTGAGTTCAGCTGAACTTGCACAATTTCATTCCCACTGTCAGTGTGAAACTAGGATTACAGTAATTCAATGAGCTCAGTTTAGCACAAAGATAATGATCTTCATGTAGCTTGTAGGCTCAATTCACAGAGCTTTGAAACAAGGATAAGGATCTTTATTTCAGCTGCGAGACTGTAATTTTCCAGTCTCATTGTACACAGCTAAAAAATATTCCCTGTATCTAGGTGCATTGGATTTATGAATTGAGCCTTATGTATCTTCCTGGCATCATAAATAACATTTAAACACAGCCACCTAGCCAGGGAGACACACACATGGTACTGAATCTGCTGCTTGTGGATTATTATGTTGGTTGCATAACACACTGATGTTTGCAAGCTGGTTAAACCAGACGGCTAAGAAGGTAAGACAACAATGTGCGATCATCCTGGCTCTCCCTCAAATTGTCAAACACAATAAACTATTTGCACAAAGTAACACAAGTCACATGCTTGTATATAAAGTCATAGAAGAGATGTATCATTGTTGATAATTATTGGAACATGTAACAGAATATACTGTTGGAGCAATGATCAAATTTCCATACTGATTTATGCAGACTTTAACAGGCTGCAGGCAGTGATGCTGAGCGCTGCACCTGTGCCTCCTGAGGACACGTAAACACTGGGATTGTACACACAGCAGCTAGACACCTCATGTCCAATCATTCTTAGATGTGGGAGCTGCATTTGTTTTCTGTTCTCAAGCTTTGTAAATTTTCTGCAAATACAGAAAATATCTTCTTGATCCTGCCAGAAATCCATGTGTACTTAAAGTGTTACTAAACCCACAACAATAAAATCAGTCTGTATATGCAGTAAAGCATGCTTGTTATACTCACTGTGGAACCTAAGGGGTTAATCCTCTGCATTGTGTATAAAGGCTGTATAGCGGGCACCTACTTTTATGTAGGTGACCTTTTTGCTAGTTTACAATTCCAGGTAAATTTAGGCAGGCTTGTACCATTACAGCAGGCCTGTTTGTTCATTTGGGATTTGAGTGGCAGGTGGTTTGTATGCGAGTCTCGGCCAATCATTAATTTGTTTGGTAACTCCCCGGGACTGTGATATAAAAGCCTGGTCACATGATCAGTTAGAGTGTGTCCTGTTTGAGCTTGGAGAAGCCAGCCTGGTTCCCGGAGGGGAGAGGTTCCCCCTCCGGGGAGCCAACGGAGCTCCCCCTGGCACGGAGGGTGGGGAACCGGTCTCCATAGAGGAAGGGAAGACACCGTGCAGCATGTAGTCGCTAGTGTCGTTGGCCGCCCCTGCGGGGAAGGGAGCGGGCCCGAAAGGAGAAAAGGAAACAAAGAATCATTGCGGAAGAAGTAGCAACAAAGCGGAAGGAAACTGGGCGATCGTTTATGAGTGGCACATGGACTATTGATTACGTGAGTGAAAGCCCAAGGAAAGGGTACTGCCAGAGGCTGAGGGATGTTGGTACGCAAGTCAGTGAGACAGGCGGTGATGGCCTGTGACTTTGGGTTCAGCAATGCCCCGGGATTCCAATCAGTCAAGCGGGAGGAGTTATTCAGAGTGACTTTTCTTTAGCTCAACTTGGAAGTACCATGCAGATGGAAAGTAGTGGTAAAAAGGTAGCGGTAAAGCTGCAAGCACACATATAGAGATACAGACTGTTCTTAAAAAGTTCTGCAGATGAAGAAGTTATTCAGAGTGACTCTTTATCTATTATTCTCTATCAAATCTACTTCCATCTTCCCTGATTGAAGAAATCACACAAAGTGATTTCCTATTATCCGCAAATGACTCTAGTTCTTCCATAAGAGGCAGTGAAAGATGATAATGCAACAAAAGAGCATCTCAAAAGAAGTCCTTCTTCTATCCCAGTTCATGTTATTAAATAAAGCAAGAAGAAATGCAATATGGACTGTGTTTCTGAATTTATGGGCTACGATGGGTTAGGTGGTAAACGTGAATTACGGCTATAACAATTATTCAGCCGCTCCTTCGGGGGTAAGCGTTGCAGCTGTTTGATCCTGTCTTGTCTGATAGTGCTCTTCTTCCACTGTGTCCAAAAAATAACCTGATATTTACAGAGCCAGGGGGTAGGCTGCACATGCTCAGTTTGGTGTGTATTGCTAGAGAGTTTTTTTTTTCTTGGGAGGGTGCATGTGATCAGCACAGAACCAATCAGTACTGTCCAGACATGTCCAGACAGAGGGTCAGGGAAGAATAAAAACTCCTCCTGCAAGCTTTACTAGGAACTGATAGAAGTCACAAGGCTGCTATATACTGCTGATGAGAAAAGGTATTTATCAGTTTATATTTACTAAAATAATTGCATTTCCATGCTCTGTGCACTGTGGTAGACCAGATATAGTGACTGCAGGTTCTGGGTTTAGTAACACTTTAACTCATATCTCAAACAATGTTATCAACCTTCCCAACTTTTTGGGGGGGCTACAGAATTTCTCTCCTTATGTAATGGGGATGAGGAAAGAAGTAGATGTTTGTAGCCCAAATCAGGTAAGCAGCCTAGGGTGACAACACTGCTCCTCCATAGATACAGTAAAGTGAGTGTTGTCACTCCAAGATGGGAAGTGTGTTACTGGCAGGATCACCAGGAAAAAATGAAGGGAAAAAAGCCTACAAATGGAAACTACTGTAGCCATCAGATCTAAAGACTGATAAACTGCAATATATTCTTTATTATTGGGTTTGGATATGCATTAACCCTTCCTCACCTATACCCAAAGGCTTTAACTGACTTCTAAACTACATGCAACACTTAGAACACCCTAACCCCTAAGGCAGGGGTGCCCAACCTTTTGAAGAGTGAGGGCTACTTAAGCGATTTGGTAACCGGTCACGGGCCACAATAAGCGGAGCCAGCGGATGACAGCATATGCAGAGCGGACACAGCCCACTCTATTCTATGGGCCCTCCGATTCAATCCGCCCAGACAGAAGGGTGACGGATCCCCTTCGGTTTTTTCTTGCGGATCAGATTGGAGGTAGGCGGTTGTAAACGAACACAAGTCAGTTTACATCTGTTGCTCCAATGAGATGAATGGAGGGTCCAATTGGGTCAGACAGATTATGTGAAAAGGGGCCTAAGGCTACTTGCACACTGATGCGCTGTGGTTTACCCACACCGCGGGTGCAGCGCAGTACCCCTGCGACTTTCCTTCGAGTTAGCTACACTTTGCCATAGACTTCTATTATATCCTGCAGTAGTGGTGCACTTTCTGAAAGTGCACCAAACCCTCCGGTAATAACAGAAGTCTGTGGCTCAATGCAGGTAACCCGCAGGTGCACTGGATTGCAACTGCGGATCAGTTTGAAAGCAGCCCAGTAACCACTGCAAATGTGTCCATACAGTATATGCACTGTGATTTTAGTAATAAACTTATCTATAACAGTCTTCCATTCAGGTATCGTTGGCTGTTGCTGTCCCAGGCAGATTGCATTTGGTATCACTCTGCCTGTGACAGGAGGTGGCGCAATACAAAAATCTGCTTATGAGGCTCTGCTTCCTCTACCACCAGCTTCATTCACAACACTGATGCTTTGGGATGGCAGATCGGCGACCCACGATTTGGGCTTGCCAAGCAGCCATCCCAGAGCAGGAGGTCATGGGCCACTTCAGTGGGCCCTGCGGGCAACATGTAGCCCCCGGGTCATTGGTTGTGCACCCCTGCCCTAAAGTGTATCTTGAATAGAATGATGATAGGTTAGAACCCCTGCTAGTTTGTATTGCTGTCTCTGTTCCCTTCAAAAGAGGTTCACCCTCGCTAATTGACTTGGTGACCAATGTCACTGTCAGTATAAGTGAGAGAACATCTACAATTTTGAGTTGTCACTGGCTGAGGAATACAGAGGAAAGCTTTCAATAGAAACACTTCTGTTGACAATTGTGTAAGGCCTCACACACTCTTGCAGCACTCTCTGCCACCCTAGAGCAGCAGTTGCCTTCTGAATACTATTTTTTTTCCAGGAAACGGGGATTTTCTGTTGAAATACTGTGCCGCAATCACTAGCCCATTGTTTGGCTTGTGGTTGTGGCTCCATTCACTTGAATGGGTTTGGTTGTGGTACTGCCTTCCAAACACAACATGCTGTATGATTTTTCCTTCACCACAAAGCAAAACATCACCGCCGCAGTAATATGTACTACTCTTTTCAGCCACCATTACACAGTTTAGGTGGGTGGTTGGTAGCAGTAAAACCTAAAAGAAGATTTTTCTTACCTTGGAGTGACTTGCTCTTACTTCCTGCTGTGTCTTGAGAAAGGAAGTGAGAACAAATCTCCCTAATAGGAGATAAAATAAAAAACTTTTCAGGAGTTTTAACCATTTTCAACTAGCGCATACTAGCACATTATGTGAAACTTACCTGAAAACGAAGCATTCCAGCGATGCAATGTCATCACTGGAGGCCGCTTACATCTTCACCTGTCTTCCTTCTGGGTCTGCGGACTTCGGCTGTGTTACTGGCTGGCTGGAGCCGCGATGACGTCACTCACGTGTATGCGCGGGGGAGCTGCCGTTTACGGCACAGGACCTCAGCGGCTGCATATATAGTAAATACCTCCTAAATGGTGCATGTTTAGGAGATATTTACAGTACCTATAGGTAAGCCTTATTTTAGGCTTACCTATAGGTACAAGTATAAGATAGAAGTTGATAACCACTTTAACCACCTCAATACAGGGCACTTACACCCCCTTCCTGCCCAAGCCATTTTTCAGCTTTAAGCGCTGTCACATTTTGATTGACAATTGCACGGTCATGCTACACTGTAACTATGTGAAATTGTTATAATTTTCTTCACACAAATAGAGCTTTCTTTTAGAGGTATTTATTCCTGGGTCTTTATTACTTATTTATTTACTTACTGTAAAATCCGTTTCTCTGAGTTCATTGACAGACACAGCCGTCTTTATTTAGAACAGTAGGGTTATATCATCTCCGCAGGAATAGGACTAGGCAGAACAAAAATAAAAACAACCCCTGGCTACGCCCATTGGCTGTCCTCCGTCAGTATATAATCCCCTCCCTGCTCTAGGTATTCAGTTTGGTAGCAAACATAATAGAAGTATCAAAAAACTCCATAGAAGGGTGGGTGCTGTATTTGTCAATGAACTCAGAGAAACGGATTTTACAGTAAGTAAAAAATCCTATTTTCTCATTCGTTCATTGACAGACACAGCCTTCTTTATTCAGAACGGTATGGACGTTCCAAAGCAGTGTTGAACATGAGGGGTGGGACAGCGAAAAATCCCAAGGCTAACACAAAGCCAACCAGGTAACAGGAGCTTCTCACAGGACAAGCTGGAACCCAACCTGAACGATACCCCTTCAAGAGGGATTAGACCCTCTTAACAGCAGCCTGCAAAAAACTTGTGGCCAAAAAAAAAAAAAAAAAAAAGCATCCGCAGATGCCAACCCATCCAATTCGTAGAACTTGTGAAAAATGCGACACGAATGCCTGAAGACAGAAGGCCCAAGACGCACTAGGCGTCCGAGAAGAATGCGCTGTAACAGGGAAAGCAGGAACCCGATTCCTGATAGAATAGCCCAGAGTCATCATCTATCTGATCTGTCCAGAAGAAGGTCGCAGAAGAAGCAGACAGCTCCTTTCTTGGTCTGCCCATGAGTACAGAGAGCCTGACCTCCAAAAAGACTCAGTGGCTGGCAAATACAACCGAATGCCCCAAACCACATCCTGGGCAGAAAAGGTAAATTCCTTGGGATGTGTTGCCAGAAACACAAGAAAGGAAACACAATGTCCTTGTTCAAATGGAAACCCAGGGACAGAACTATAGAAAAGGGCGAAGCACCGCCTAAACCTGGGTAAGGTGAACAAGAAGATAACGCCACCATTTTCGACACCCTGTGAGCAGAGATGAAAGCCACCAAGAGGCCACCTTCCGAGACAGAGTAAGCAGTGGAACCACCCAAAATTTTGATAGAGGGAGAGAGAGAGAGAGCGGCTACTCGAGAACCAAAAACACAAAGTTCAGATCCCACGGCGGTAGAAGAAAACCGCACACGTGGAAACAGACGTCTAACCCCTTGAATAAAGGTATGCACCAAGGAGCGCGAGACCAGGGGATGCTGAAGATGACCACCCAGGCTGACACCTGGCACTCGATGGTACTCGAGGCGCATTCCCGCTCAACCCCCCTTAAATGGGGGTCGGAATTGGAGCCACCTAGAAAGAAGAAGGATGAATGCCCGGTGATTCACACCAGGATATATGCGCTCTCCACATCCGGAGGTTAAAACCTCCTAAAAGATGGAATCCCTAGCCATCAACAGTGCCGGAACTGCCGCACCTGGCTCAACACAGCCAGGCCGTTAAAACCAGTGACTCTAAAGCCCCATACACACGATAGGACTTTGTACAAACTTTCCCTTGGATTTTTGTACAAAGGGAGTTGGCCAGAAGTTTGTCTTGCATACAGACGACAGGACTTTTCCCAGCCAACTTTCACCAAATCACGTGGTTTTCCACCCTTTGGTCAACTTCTGTATTGTAGTCTGATATTGTGTCAATCTCGACACTTCTATTGGTGGTGTGGGGATCCGACTTGGATCCCCGCCAATGCCAGGCACTGTGTTTGGTATGAATCTTGAGGGGGAACTCCACGCCAAATTTTAAATAAAAAACCGGCATGGGTTCCCCTCCAGGGGCATACCAGGCCCTTAGATCTGGTATGGATTTTAGGGGAACCCCCTAAGCCGAAAAAACGGCGTGGGGGTCCCCCCAAATCCATACCAGACCCTTATCCGAGCATGCAGCCCGGCAGGTCAGGAAAAAGGGTGGGGACAAGCGAGCACCCCCCCTCCTGAGCCGTACCAGGCCGCATGCCCTCAACATGGGGGGTGGGTGCTTTGGGGGAGGGGGGCGCCCTGCAGCCCCCCCACCCCAAAGCACCTTGTCCCCATGTTGATGAGGACAAGGGCCTCTTCCCGACAACCCTGGCCGTTGGTTGTCGGGGTCTGCGGGCGGGGGGCTTATCGAATCCGGGAGCCCCCCTTAACAAGGGGGCCCCCAGATCCCGGCCCCCCACCCTATGTGAATGAGTATGGGGTACAGCGTACCCCTACCCATTCACCTAGGGAAAAAAGTGTCAATAAATAAAACACACTACACAGGTTTTAAAATGAATTTATTAGGCAGCTCCGGGGTCTTCTTCTGACTTTGGTGGTCTTCTTCCGACTTCGGGGGTCTTCTTCCGACTTCGGAGGTCTCTCAGGCCTCTTCTCCCTCTCTCCGGTGTCATCTCCGAGCTCTCTGGTTCTTCTCCGGTGCCTTCTTCCTTCTGCCGGGCTCCCCCGCTATCTTCTGCTCTTTTGCCGCTCTTTTGCTAGCGGAGGAGCCTGGACATCTGGATCGTCTTCTTCCCTCTTCTCTTCCAGAGATGTTGACACAACGCTCTCTCCAGCTGTAATGCTGTCTATGCGCTCTGCTATGACTTATATAGGTGGTGACCCCGGGGCATGCAGGGACTGTGAGGTCATAAGGGGGCGTGGTCATAGGATGACATGACATGACGCTTTCGCCGTGCAAGACGGTTTAGGAGGTATCGGCTCTCCGACGCAGCCACCGATGCATCCCCCATCTTGAAAGGTTCCTGCACAGATGTAATAAGTGTGCTCACCAGTGCATTTTCGTGCCCTACTGCAGTCATCCTCACTCCCTGACAAGATAGAGAGTGTGGACACCACTCCGCAAAGTGGGCCACGTCCTCAGAGCCAGATAGGAGACAGAGGGGGGAGGGCAGGGGTGCCATATACTAGGCTATATGCCTAAGCGCTACCCCAAAAAACACAGGGGGAGGGGGCCATCAACTGGAACCCCCCCGCCCGAGGTCCACATATGGGATATCGACTGAGGCCCCTTCACAGGGGGCACAAAACAGAGCCCCTAACAGGGCACACAGACCGGAGCCCCTCACAGGGGGCGCAGACCGGGGGCCCCTTTACAGGGGGCGCAGACCGGAGGACCCTCACGGGGGCAAATACCGGGGCCCCTCACAGAGGGCGCAGACCGGGGGCCCCTCACAGGGGGCAAAAACCAGGGCCCCTCACAGGGGGCGCAAACCGGGGCCCCCCACAGGGGCATAAACCAGGGCCCCTCACAGGGGGCGCAAACCGGGGCCCCTCACCGGGGTCACAAACCGGGGCCCCTCACCGGGGGCAAATACCAGAGCCCCTTACAGGGGGCAAATACCGGGGGCCCTCACAGGGGGCACAGACCAGGGCTCCTCACCGAGGGCACATTCCGGGGGACCCTTCACAGGGGCACATACCGGGGCCCCACACAGGGGCACAGACCAGGGCCCCTCACAGGGGGCACATACCGGGGCCCCTCACAGGGAGCACATACTGGGGCCCCTCACAGGGGGCACAGACCGGGGCCCCACACAAGGGCACAGACCGGAGCCCCTCACAGGGGCGCCGATCTAGGAGGCCACAGAAGCCACGGCCCAATAGGTAACAAAAAACGCAGCCCAGTAGGCCGCAAAAGCCACGGCCCATGGATTGACCGGACTGCCTGACCAGACACCTGGTCGGTAGGACGCAAGGCCTAAATTTTCGGCCGCCGACCACTAGTGCGGTAGGCCGCAAAGCCGTGGCCTAAATTTTTGGCCACCGGCTGCGCGTACGGTAGGCCGCAAATCCGCGGCCTAAATTTTCGCCCGCGGTCCCCCAACTGGTAGGCCGCAAAGCCGCGGCCTAAATTACGGCAACCACTCACCTCCCAGGCCCAACCACTAGATGCTCCCCAGTAATAATCCAAAGGTAGAAAAAGGGGGACCATGTCAACAAAGCCCCTAGGCTAGGATCCTGGGGCTCACCCGGGATGGGGGGAGGGGGTAAGGAAGGGGGGAGGAGGGGTGGAGGAGAACCTCTGAGGGACCGACCACCCTAGGGAGTACCCGCGCCCCACAGAAGGAGGGGACCCCTTACTTACCTCTCCAGCGAAAAGCACGGGTAACGCTCCCAGACAGATCCTCCTCGCCACCGAAGTGGGGGGGCTGTCGGCCATGAGGAACGCTGCGACACAGAGACCCGGTCGTATGCGACCTCGCGAGATGTTTAACTCGCATGGTCAGCCCCTGTCCAGTGGGGCTATGTCGCGGCCGGCCTAGCGCGTAGCTGTGGTCTGCGCGCGCTCGCTGGCCAGACTGGGGTGACCACTGGATCAAGCGTCCAGCCCTTCGCCCAGCCCGTCAGTTGGTTGTAGATCTCACCGGAAAAAATCCAGGAAAAAGAGAAAATAACAAACAAAAAAATTCCCAGGACTAGAGATCCCAGCAGGGAACTAGGTCCTTACTCCTGACTAGGCAAAAAAAAAAAAAAACCTTAATACCTAGAGCAGGGAGGGGGTTATATACTGACGGAGGACAGCCCATGGGCGTAGCCAGGGGTTGTTTTTTTTTTTGTTCTGCCATCTTCCTGCGGAGATGATATAACCCTACTGTTCTGAATAAAGAAGGCTGTGTCTGTCAATGAACGAATGAGAAAAAAAGTTTTTCTTAGTTTCTGTCAGTAAATTTTGGAAATAAGTAATTTTTCTCCTTCACTGATGGGTGCTGATGAGGCAGCACTGATGGGCACTGATAGGTTGCACTGATGGTCACTGATGAGGTGGCACTTATGGGCACTGATGAGGTGGCACTTATGGGCACTGATTAGGAGGCACGAATATGCCGCACTTATGGGCACTTATAGGTGCCACTGATATGTGGCACGGATGGGTGGCACTGGTGGACACTGGGCACAGATAGGTGGCACTGGTGGGCACAGATCGGTGGGACTGGTGGGCACAGATCGGTGGGACTGGTGGGCACAGATAGGCAGCACGGATAGGCGGCACGAATGGGAGTTGATAGGTGGCATTGATGGGCAGCAGTGATGAGCATTGATGGGCAGCACTGATAGCCAGCACTGACTGGCATCACTATTGGCCACTGATTGCTGGCACTTGTGGGCACAGATTGGTGGCAATTGTGAGCATTGGTTGGCATTGATTGCTGGCAGTGGTGGGCAATCATTGCTGGCACTGGTGGGCACTTAACTGTAATCAGGGCACTGATGATCAGTGCCCTGATTACGTACCTAGCTGTCCTCTGTGAGGAGATGCCGCTGATCCGCTCTCCTCTACTCACACTTTGTCAGCGTAAGACGAGGAGTGCCGATTTCCGGCATCTCCGTGTTGACATGTGACTAGCTGTGATTGGACACAGCAAATCACATGGTTAAAGAGCCACGGCCGCGGGTCTTTACACAGATCGGGGTCGCGCCGTGTTCTAGCAACACGGCGGGGTGCGCGAGAGTGGTCATTCTGGAAGGCCGTCATATGGCGTCCACCAAGATGAGAGGCGCACCGCCCAGCCTTCATTTGACGGTGGGCGGGCGGAAAGTGGTTAAAAGAGAAATATGGCTTTTATTCGATGCTGAATCTGTCCCCCACCAGTTGTGCAGTGAGAACCGAACGATCAAAAGCTGCTAATCGCTCAGTTCTCCCCTCCACTCTGAGCGGAGAGCCGTGACTGTCAGTCTCTGGCTTTCTGCTCTCCCTTCTGGCTCTCACTGGAGCACTGGGCTGTGGAGGGGCAGGAGGGGCTGGCTCAGGCTCTCAGCGGATCGCCCAGGATTCTGGGTGGATCTCAAACATATGGTCAGGATCTTTTCAGAGCCTGAACCGCCTCTGTAACATCAGCCGACAGCAGGCTTCAGCCTGCTATTAACTGAAAATGGATCATAGGAGTGCAGAACGAACTGCACTCCTGTGATTCATAAAAGTACAGCTAAAAAAGCTTTGGTTTTGCTTCTCCTTTAAAGTGTATGTTACCCCAACATTTACAATCACAAAATACTAAAGCACTTGGGCTTTTAAGGCACCAGGTATCAAATAATGACAACCACATATCAACGTACATAATTTTCTTTTTACATAATATAAAAAGATTATAAATAAAACACATTACAAAAAGGAGGGGGAAAGATTCTGAATCATTGGTATAGGTTACCTAAAACAAATATCCAGCCCTCTGTTCCATTTTGTATGTATATCTTAGTACCTTTCTCTGGGGTTTGAGGGTTATTATACATTTTATATAATAGATTAGGAGTTCAGGAGACTATATATATGGTTGGTTGTAAATAGGGTTGTCCTGATACCAATACTAGTATCGGTATCGGCACCGATACCGAGCATTTGCCCAAGTACTTGTACTCGGGCAAATGCTCCAGATGCTTCCACCGATACCTGGTCTGTCAGCGGTGATCGGCGCGTGGGGGAGTTACAAGCTTCTCCCCCCTGCGGCTTTCAGCTGCTTTAGTGACATACAGAGGTGATCGGTGCTTGTAACTCCCCCACACGCGATCACCGCTGACTGTCACTGCATCCTCCTCCATGCCCCCTCCGTTCCTCTGTCCCCCTCCGCTGTCCCCCTCCGTTCCGCCAGGCCCCTCTCCTTCTCTGTCCCCTCCGTTCTGCTGTGCCTCTCCGCTGCCCCCTCCGTTCCGCCGTTCCGCTGTCCCCCTCTCCTTCTCTGTCCCCTCCGTTCTGCTGTGCCTCTCCGTTCTCCCCTCCGTTCTGCTGTCCCCCTCCGTTGTGCTGTCCTCCTTCCTTTGTGAATGAACAGAGTCAGCTGACCACTGTCACGTGACATTAAAAAAAAAGTATCGGTAATCGGTATCGGCGAGTACTTGAAAAAAAGTATCGGTACTTGTACTCGGTCCTAAAAAAGTGGTATCGGGACAACCCTAGTTGTAAACAGTCAGCGGTGGAATTTGGATAAGTTTTAAGAGGATATTACTAGTGTATTTGATGTATATATTAGTAATTATTGACTCCAGAGACTGGGTGTAAGTGGTATTACATAGTATATTGATCCGTACACACGGTCTGATTTTCCGATGGAAAATGTCCGATCGGAGTGTGTTGTCAGACATTCCGACCGTGTGTGGGCTCCATCGGACATTTTCCATTGGATTTTCCGACACACAAAGTTTGAGAGCAGGCGATATAATTTTCCGACAACAAAATCCGAATGCGTCAATTCCGACCGTTTGTGGCCAGTTCCGACGCACAAAGTGCCACGCATGCTCAGAAGAAATTCCAAGACGGAACAGCTCGGTCTGGTAAAATTAGCATTCGCAATGGATACAGCACTTTCATCGCGCTGCAATGCAAAAAATGGTTTAATACAGCGTACTCTCTTCTTCTTTATAATGTGAGAAGAATGAAGTAGTTTTGCTGCTCATAGTCACACAGACTTCTCTCAAACTTCTTTCTTTATTATTTATCGGGATTCCCTCAATATATTTTGATTTGTCACATCTGACAAAATTTTTTTTTTTTTGTTGTTTTCTTTTTTCTTTTTTTTTTTAAAGGCTGGTTTTTGTTTTTTTTTGGGTTTGTATTTTTTTTTAAGGCTGATCTTTGTTTTATTTTTTTGTTAGTTTTACTCCCTAATATTTTTGTGTGTGTTTTGTGTGTCAAGATACCACAACACCATTGATATCTTATATTATTTAATCTCAACGAGATTGTTTGGTGTTGGTGTCCCTTGTAAATTTCACATTGTATTTTTGAAATGTACCTGAATCCTCACAAACAAACTATCCTTTTTGAAGGAAAACACACATAGGCGAGTATAATTGAAACAAAAAATCCTTTATTAAGGGCTCAGAACCAAACAAAGAGGGAGGCGACGCTGGAGAAACATCAGAAATTGGCGAAGCCTTGGACCCCCAGAGCAGACATCAATTATTTAACATCAAAATTGGTGGCCTGAGGAGTCCATATCTAAGGGAGTGCAGTCTGGTCCAGAAGTCCCAGAGATCCGGAAAGCAGCAGATGACATCTGTGTCCCCAGGCTGTGCTACTACAAGAGGCTGCATCTTTTGCCAGACCAGACTGGACCCAGGGCCATCACTCTCTGGTCTTCTTTCCACGCTTCCTTCCTGGCTGTGGCTCTGGTGTTGGAGATGTGGCAGGAGGAGGAGTAGGACCTGGAGGAGGAGGAGGAGTAGTAGGACCTGGAGGAGGAGGAGGACTATGTGTGAGGTCACAAATGTGGGTAGCAGATGTTATTTGGCCCCTCAACCCCTTATTGAGAGCTTCCAAAGCTCTAGGCCCTCCTCCATCTGCAGCATTTTGCAGGCAGTTATGCCAGCAAAGTCCTCCTCCATACTGTGGGGGCTTCTCAGAGCCTCTGTAGCCTTCCAAAAGAGGCCTATGGCAGCCTCCTCCAGGTTACTCCTCTTCCTTCCACTTTGTCTTTGAAGGTGTAGGGGAGGGACCTGGATATCAGGCAGCCTGCTTGGCCCGGCCACCTCCTGGCTGAGACTTCCCTGTGTATGAAAAAGGGACATGGTTTTAGTTTTTGCATCATTAACCACAATCATAAATTAGTACTCCAAACTAACATCTAGTTAACATCATTGATTGGACAAGCAGAAATATTTAGAGGAATGCTATACCTGGCTCAAGCTGGGCTCCTCCACATGTTGCTGCCTGGAAGGCCCAGGTTGGGCGTCAGAAGCCTCAGCTGGGGGGGAAGGAAGCGTGGATGGAAGAGTGGAGAGTGCTGGCCTGGGTTCAGTCTGGCCTGACAGAAAATGCAGCCTGTCATAGTACCACAGCCTGGGGAGATAAATGTCATCTGCAGCTCCTGATCTCTGGGAATCCTGGACCTTCTTGTGCTCCCTTAGATAAGTGCTCCTCAGGCCACCAATTAGGATCTTCAAATAGGTGATGTCTGCCGTGGGGATCACCGTCTTAACAAATTCCAGCAATTGATCCAGCGCTGCCTTCCTCTTTGTTTGGTTCTTATATTCAGGGTGGTTTACCTCCCACAGACAAGGCAGCTCCCTGAATATATCAATGAAGATTGGCATAAAGTCCTGATCTTTCAAGATATCCATTTTCACTGCAAGACACAACACAAGACAAACTTCTAAACTTGTGCAAATACAGGCCTCAATCTAGAAGCAGTATAGGCCCAATGTTAAATCTTACCTTCGTTATCACGATCGGTGCCTCCGTTACTCCTTCCTCCGCTCACAGATCGTACATACTACACACACGTATTACGCTTTATAGACACTGCGCATGCGTGAAACTCCGCCCGCCCCTGACGTTCTTTCTAGTCTATTCCCCGCCCCTTCTCGTTCGGCGCAGTGGGGAAGAGCAATGGCGGAGTCAGAGCAGGTGTCTGATATTTACACCAAGGAGGAGGAGGTAAGCCCGGAGCCTGAAACGTCCTGATCCAGAAGGTGACGATTTAAGGCATCAAATATGTCCTTTGGGGAGATGTTGGAGATGGTCGACATCCTGAAGAAGGCCGACTATGATGGAAAGTATGGACCTTACCCCAACCCCAATGTCCAAAAGGCCAAGATCATGGCGAAAGTGATCAAAAGTCTGCACCGGAATTTCGGGGTACATCGATCGAAAGATCAGCTCGGGAAGCGGTGGTCGGATCTCAAATAAGAGAGCAGGAGCAGTACAGAAAGATCCGGAGAGTGCTGCAAAAAAGTAAGTAGTTGTGCTGTGTTCCTAGTCTTTTTGTCTTTATTACGTTCGTGCTGCTCCATGTTCTTTTCTTAACTGTTATCCAGTTTAAAATGTCAACTTTCATGTTCATGGGCACATTATTCGTTCGTATCAAACATTTTTCTTTCGGCCTATAAAACACCATTGTTTGGGCCATATGCATTTGCCAACATTTTTTAGGGCCTACTTGTCTGAAACTAATTTGGTTGTGTAGATGTGTTTGTTAATAGAATGAAATGCAAACTAGATTCTGTGTATAAGGAGAGGACACTCAGCAGCTGTTTAGACATCTGGACGCTGGAGCACTAGTGTGGGACACAAGAACACCCTTTTTATTAGGGGGCCCACACAGGTGCTCCAGTGTATACTATAGGGGTGTCTCCATCTGTGAAGCTTGTACAAAACAAGTATTGAAGCTTGACAAAGGACACTAAAAATTCTACATCTTGGAACTCTGCGAAAACAGACAATTGTACCCCACTTCCAAGCAATGTTTCATATTTATAGTTCTGCCATCAAATATCTGTGTGCTAAGTATACCATTTTTTTTTTACATAGGGGAGAAAAGACTCGGAGGACACCCCTCATCCGAGGAGACCAGAGACCCCCCACCTCTGGAAGAAGGGGAAATCCCCCAAAGACAAGAAGAGCAGGAGACATGGTGGAAATTGGCACCACAACAGGTGAGTGTCTGCGACCACAGGCTCAGGTAAGAGATGGATGCCGGCATCTTTATAATACATGTTTTTTTTTGGTTTATATCTTTTTAGGTGATCGTGATGTTGTGGATCCAGGGCATTTCACCTCGGAAAGTGCACAGATCCTGATTGGGGATATCATGGGGTCTAATAGGGACTTGGAAAACACCAAGAAAAGCATCAATGATGTTCTTCAAAAAAATAAGAACATCATTGATGTTTTGGGGAGAGTTTAAAACCCCTCCAAAGCCCTTTCTTTTATGGTGTGCTAGAATTTTAACATTTGTTGTCTAATTGGAGAAAAGCCAAATTTTGAGGATGCACACAGTGTGTCAACATGTGCTATCTGCCATCACAGGAGATCAATGGACGCGTTTTGGGGGTGCAACCCCTTCCTCAATAATAAAGTAGCTGTGAGGAAGGGGTTGCTCCCCCAAAACATGTCCCTTGATCCCCCATGATGGCAGCTAGCACATGTTGACATTCGGCTATTTGTGTGCATCTTCAAAATTTGGCTTTTCCGGGGGTGACTTCACCCCATCTGAACGCAATATCAAACACAATTCCTAAATACTCATGTCTGATATTGCCTTCAAGTTCTACCAAATGTGAACTTTGTAAGTTCAAGATTTGTGTCTTTCTTGTTGGTATTAAACATGCCTGTTTTATCTTAAATGGACATTTCTACTTTTTCTAATGTGACCCCAAAAATTGTTATACAACAAACATGTTGGTTTGTTTTAAAAACCTTTTCTAAATGCACATGTAATTGTGCAGGTATTAAAAAGATTGTTAATCAAGAATGTGTGGATTATTGTCTCAACGCTACAACACTTTTGGGGTGCTCTAATTGGTGTTTTCTGTGACAATGGGTGTTATTTCCTAAGGGCAAATCCACTTTGCACTCCAAGTGCAGTTTCAAGTGCACTTGTAGTGCAAAGTGTCTTTGCCTTTAGTAAATAACACCCAACAGTGCTTTGTATAAGGTTACACAATCACGCCATTTTCAGGACTCAACACATTTCTGTCAGGGTCAGCTAAAACAAACACAAGCAGTAAATGTCACCAAAGATTTGCTTAATGTTTTTTTTTATTTGATAAAGGTTTCACACATTGTCTGGCATATTGATAGCCCTCCTACCCGCAAAGAATTCAAGGTACCTTAGCCGGACATCACGGGCACTCAGGGAGGGCAAGCCAGGACGGCCACTTTCAAGCGCCATCAGGGTTGGTTCATTTTGAATTCCGGCCTCAGGCCCAACTGAGCTAGTATAGTTGGCAGAATGTTGCCGTAAAAAGTTGTGTAGAACACAGCACGCCAGGATAATATGATTCAGTTTATACTCCGCCATATGTATGGGTGTAAGATATAGGCGGAACCGGCTGGCCATGATTCCAAACGTGTTCTCCACCACTCTTTTGGCTCTGGCAAGCCAGTAATTAAAAACCCTCTTGTCCGGGGTGAGGGTCCTCATCGGGAATGGCCGCATAAGATGGTCCCCCAGCGCAAAGGCTTCATCCGCAATGAAGACGAATGGGAGTCCTTCCACATTGTCTTCTGGAGGTGGCAAGTCTAAGCTGCCATTCTGGAGACACCTGTAGAACTCCGTCTGGGCGATGACTCCACCATCGGACATCCGGCCATTCTTCCCCACGTCCACATACAGGAACTCATAAGTAGCCGACACCACTGCCAACATCACAATACTATTGAACCCCTTATAATTATAATAGTTCGACCCCGAGTTGGGTGGTGGGATGATGTGGACGTGTTTCCCATCAATTGCCCCTCCGCAGTTAGGAAAGTCCCACCGCTGGGCAAAGTGGGGGGCCACAGTCTGCCATTCCTGTGGCTTGGAAGGAAACTGTTGAGGAAAACAAAAAAAATTAGCCTTTTTGCACATAAACATGGAAAGCAGATTAGACACAAACATTCTTGGCCAACATCAAGATAACATTTATTTATGGGATTTTTTAAAGACCAAAGTATAAGGTACGCCTATCATATTCCCCCTCCCCCCCTCTCATGGGCCATTTCTAACATTATAGGGGCGGGGGAGCTCTTGGACAGGTAACCCTCTCCACTTCATTGAGAGATGAATGCCTAAATAATGTGTATTACTTTGAACAGCCCCTCCTTAGTTACACTATTGGCAGCCCACTGGACAGGTAAGAAGTGTCATAATACAAAGATATAAATACACACTGTACACATTTGAGCACATTTGGACATTCTGCTATTACCTATCAAGATAATAATAGGATAAAAAAACTTTAAACAGTACCATTTGAAAGTATACAGGCAGGCCCTTGCACTACATGCTTTGGGGAATTCATACATAAATCTGACCACTAAAGAGATGGGTATAATGTGTATGGGTTTGGCTAAAAGTCAGCAGATAGATGATTGAGGATAGATAGAGAATTGTTATTAGCTGACTTAGCAGTTGGGGGGAGGAAGGGGTTCAAAATGATTTGGGGACCCCCCCAAAAAAAACCTCTGGCACTCTCCCTGAATTTAAAGCACAAATCACATTTCAAAACATTTTAGGGGGTGTTTGGGGTAAAGCACTACTATGGAGCTGATAAAATACATTGTTAAGTGACTACATGAGGTGAATATAGGGCCAGGAGAGCATGCTGGGGAGGTAAGTGAAGGCAAATATGTATGAAGGACAACAAAAATAATTACCTAAAAATCCAGCATGCATGAGGACAAAGGGGACATTCACAGCATATTACAATTAGGGTAATTAGGGAATGAGGAAAGAAATACAATATATTATCAAACATTAAATACAATAAAATGTGATATTAAAGGATAAAAATCTTACCTTAATATACTCCTTCTGCAGGACCTGGATGATGGCAGAACAGGTCTCCGGGATAATGATACCCAGAGCCTGGGGGGAGATGCCTGTTGAGAACTTCAAGTCCTGCAGGCTTCTCCCCGTCGCCAAGTACCGCAGGGTGGTGACGAGCCTCTGCTCCGGAGTGATGGCTTGCCTCATGCAGGTATCCTGCCTTCTGATATAGGGGGTCAGCAAAGCCAACAAACGGTGAAATACGGGGTCCATCATCCGGAGAAAGTTCCTGAAATCATCAGGATTATTCTCACAGATCTCACGGAGCAAAGGCATATGACAGAACTGGTCACGCTGAAGCAACCAATTCTTGGTCCATGAACTCCTCCCCACCCTGTTCATGGACTGGACTTGTGTCAAGGTCAGGACCCCAACACCAAGCCCCCGCACAGCACAAACTCTACGAGGAGTACGTATACGCAACATGGCTAGAAAACGGTCGGCTGCTCAGAACGAAGTAACAGAACGCACTGAAGAACAGCAAGGCCTGTGAAGAGCGACCTGAAAAACAGTAATGAACGAACAAGAACACAATGACAAAGTCACGCGTAGCTTGCTTGCACGCACTGAAGAGCAGATACAAACTCACAAGCACAAACTGAACAGCAGAAAACGATCTGAAAACCACGTGTTTTACTAACACGAGATTAGCAAAAGGAGCCCAAAGGGTGCCGCGCTTGGTTCTGAACTGGCCTTTTCTAGTCTCATCGTACGTGGTGTACGTCACCGCGTTCTTGGCGATCGGAAATTCCAACAACTTTGTGCGACCGTGTGTACGCAAAACAAGTTTGAGCCAACATCCGTCGGAAAAAATCCTAGGATTTTGTTGTCAGAATGTCCGATCAATGTCCGACCGTGTGTACGGGGCATATGAGTTAGAATTAGGAATGTACATATTACAGTATTTTGCTGGATACTTTACTGTATATTTATACCACCATATAGGGGTACATTGCAAATACTAGAGGTTGTGAGGTGATGGCCTAGCCTAGTCTGTCCTAGTATACTCCAGTGGTCCCGCTTTGGAGATGGCGCATGGTTCTGGGGGTGGTTCTCCCCCTCTGGGGGGTCTTGGGCTGATGGTTACACCCGGATAGCCACATGCATCTTGGGTAAGAAAATAAAGTGGTAAAGAAAAAAAATGTGATGTGTATTTGTATCTCTATTGTTATGCTCTGTTACTGTATACACTTATGCCGGGTACACACAGTAGGACATTCCGACAACGAAATCCTGGATTTATTTCCGGTGGATGTTGGCTCACACTTGTCTTGCATACACACGGCCGCACAAATGTTGTCGGAAATTCCAATCGTCAAGAACGCGCTGACGTACAACACGTACGACGCCACTATAAAGAGGAAGTTCAATAGCCAGTGCGCCACCCCTTGGACTCCTTCTGCTAATCTCGTGTTTATCTCGTGTTAGTAGAAGTTTGGTGAGAGGTGATTTGCACTTTTCAGCCTCGTGCTTTTCAGATCGTTACTGCTCTTCAGTTTGTGCTTGTGGATTCGTATCTTGTTTTCAGTGCGTGTAGTCGGTTTGCATCTGAGTTTCAGTGCGCATTTTTATATTATGTATTTGATTTACAGTGCGTTCTTGTCCGCTCTTTTCTGATTTTCAGCTTGCTCTTCTAAGGCCTTTCTGATTTTCAGTGCGTTCTGTTAGTTCGTTCTAGCCAGCCGACCGTTTTGAAGCCATGTTTCGGGTACGTACTCATCGTAGAGTTCGTGCTGTGCAGGGGTTTGGTGTTGGGGTTCTTACTTTGACCCAAGCCCGGCCCATGAACAGGGGGAGGAGGAGTTCATGGATGAAGAATTGGTTGCTCCAGCATGACCAGTTCTCTCATATGCCTTTGTTGCGGGAGATCCGTGAGAATAATCCTGATGATTTCAGGAATTATCTCCGGATGACGGACCCCATTTTTCACCGTCTGTTGGCTTTGCTGTCCCCTTATATTACGAAGCAGGACACCTGCATGCGGCAAGCCAACACTCCCGAGCAGAGGCTAGTCGCCACGTTGCGGTACTTGGCGACAAGTAGAGGTCTGCAGGACATCAAGTTATCAACAGGCATCTCCCCCCAGGCTCTGGGGATCATTATTCCAGAGACCTGTTCTGCCATTATACAGGTCCTGCAGAAGGACTATATTAAGGTAAGATTTCTCCTTTAACATCACATTATATGTATTTAATGTATGCTAATGTATTGTATTTCTTTCATCATTCCCTAATTACCATGATTGTAATATGCTGTGAATGTCCTCTTTATCCTCATGCATTCTGGAAGTTTTCAAAGTTCCTTTTTTGTCCTTCATGCATATTTGCCTTCACTAACCTCCCCAGCATGCTATCTTAGGCCCATACACACCTAGCCTAGTCACTTAACAATGTATTTTGTCAGCTCCATTGTAGTGCTTTACCCTAAACACCTCCTAAAATGTGTACAAATGTTATTTGTGTGCTTAAATTTAGGCAGAGCGCCAGAGGCTTTTTTTGGGGGTCCCAAACTCATTTGGAACCCTCCCTCCCCCCAACCGCTAAGTCAACCGATACCAATCCTCTATCTGCTGACTTTGCCAAACCCATACACACTATACCTACCTCTTTTGTGGTCATATTTATGGATGAATTCACCAAAGCATGTAATGAAAGCGCCTGCCTCTTTACTTGCAAATGTTACTGTTTAAAGCTTCGTTCTCCTATTATCTTGATAGGTAATTGCAGAATGTAAAAATGTGCTTCAATTTGTACAGTGTGACAAAAAAAAAGAGAAAAAAATTTTTTAGAACAGATCACAGCGAAAAGATCATTTTTTTTTTTTCTCTTTTTTTTTGTCTAAATGTTACCACAATGATGTGAACTTGAGAAGGGACAGATGTTGAACGTCAAGTTTAAATACGTCTCTCAAAGGTGGACACTGATGTGGAAAAAAAAAAGATAAAAAAAAAAAAAAATTTGTACAGTGTGTATTTATATTTTTGTATTATGACACTTCTTACCTGTCCAGTGGGCTGCCAACAGTGTATGTAAGGAGGGTCTGGCCAAAGTAATACACATTATTTATGCCAAAACATCTCCCCCCCTCAAATTTTTACAATGGGCCATGAGAGGGGGTGAGGAATCTGACAAGTGGACCTTAGGTTTTCTTTTTAGAAATACTCCTTCAAATAAATGTTATACTTATGTTGGCCAAGAATGTTTGTGTTTAATCTGCTTGAAATGTTATGTGCAAAATCACAATTTTTTTTTCTTGTTTGACTCCACAGTTTCCTTCAACGCCACAGGAATGGCAGACTGTGGCTTCCCAATTTGCCAAGCGGTGGGACTTTCCCAACTACGGAGGGGCAATAGATGGGAAACACGTCCACATAGTCCCACCCCCCAACTCGGGGTCATACTATTACAACTATAAGGGGTCTAATAGTATTTTGATGTTGGCGATGGTGTCGGCGACATATGAGTTTCTCTATGTGGACGTGGGGAAGAATGGCCGGATGTCAGATGGTGGAGTCATCGCCCAGACCGAGTTCTACGGACGGCTCCAGAGTGGTGGCTTGGGATTGCCATCTCCGGAAGACAACGTGGCTGGTCTGCTGTTCGTCTTTGTCGCTGATGAAGTGTTTGGGCTGGGTGATCACCTGATGCGGCCATTCCCTATGAGGACCCTCACCCCAGACCAGAGGGTTTTTAACTACCGGCTGGCCAGAGCCAGAAGAGTGGTGGAGAATGCTTTCGGGATAATGGCCAGCTGGTTCCACCTATTCCCTATGCCAATCAAAATGGCGGAATATAAACTTAACCATATAATCCTTTCATGCTGCATTCTCCACAACTTTTTAAGGAGAGATTCGATGAACTATGTGGCCTCAGTTGGGCCTGAGGCCGGATTTCAAGAACAAACCCTGACGGCGCTTGAAGCTGGCCATCCTGGCTTGCCCCCCCAAGGCGCCCGCGAGGTCCGTCTAAAATATATGGAGTACTTTGTGGGTAGGGGGGCCATTGATATGCCAGACAATGTTTAACAAACATTTTTAAAATTAAATTTTTTTTTTAAATGAAAAATTTTTCTTTTGATTTACTGCTTGTGTTTCTTTTAGCTGTCTCCTGGGTTATCCAATGGGCTTTTCTTTTTGTCCATTTTCTTCAATAGTGCAAACGTAATTATACATGAGGTGACAATCTCTTCTTCACCTAACTATTATGTTGTGGGTCTGCTACACACACACACATTGTTTTTGTTGTTAATGTATGTAATGCATTACTGATAAAAATATTCATCATTTTCAGCACCATGAATTAATTTTTTTGGAGTGATGAAAATGGCCTGATTGTTGCAAATTATAAAGCACTGTGGGTGTTATTTACTAAAGGAAAATCCACTTTGCACTACAAGTGCACTGCAAAAGTGCACTTGAAAGTGCACTTGTAGTGTAAAGTGGATTTGCCTTTAGTAAATAACCCCCATTGCCACTGTAAACACCAACTTACTCCAAAAATTGAGCATTGAAAGAAGAAGACACACATTGTTGAGTGGAAAAAAATGTACTCTGTGCACATTCACATGTGCATTTTGAAAAGGGTTTTTGAACAAACCAACATATTTTTAGAATTAAGTTTTTTTTAGATATTAGAAATATCCTTTTTTGTGGTAAACAGGCATGTTTTTAAAAACATAAAACAATACACAACTCAGGAACTTACAAAGTTCAACTTTGATAAACTGAAGGCAATATCAGACATTAGGATGTCCAAACTGTGTTGATATTGCCTTCATCAGATGGGGTGATGTCACCCCTGTAAAAGCCACATTTTGAAGATGCACACAAATTGAGCGTCAAAATGGGGATTTCCCTCCTGATCCCATGCCTAAGGTCAACATATGCTAGCTCCCATCATGGGGGATCAATGGACGTGTTTTGGGGGTACAACCCCTTCCTCTCAGCTACTTGAGTTGCGAGGAAGGGGTTGCACCCACAAAACGTATACATTGATATCCCATGATGGCAGATAGCACATGTTGACACACTGTTTGCATCTTCAAAATTTGGCTTTCAAAATTTTCAAGATATTTTTGAAAAATCAAAACAATTATTACAATTTTTGTGTGTTTTAGATTCTGCCTAAAACATCAATGATGTTTTTGAGTCTTTTTTCAACATAATTGATGTCTTCCTTTATCTTCAGTAAATCACGATTGCATACCATGATCTCCCCGATTAGGACTTGTGCACTTGCACTTGTTAAATGTGTTTCTTCTTCCGCAACATCCACATCACCTAAAAGAAAAAAACACACCATCTATTATAAATACAGTATGCAGGCATACATCTATTACCTGAAGCTGTGGTCTCAGACACTCACCTGTTGTGGTCACTATTTCGCCAAATTCATAAACCTCTCCTTCCACCACATCCTCAGGTTGTGGTGTGGGGATTTCCCCTTCTTTAGGAGGTGGGGGGTCCCTGGTGTCCTCTGATGTCCCAAGTCTTTTCTCCCCTATGTGAATAAAAAAAAATGTATACTTAGCACACAGATATTTGAGGGCAGAAATAGTAATATGAAACATTGCTTGGAAGTGTCGTACAATTGTCTGTTTTGGCAGAGTTCCAAGCTGAAGACATGATTTTTTCCCTTTCTTCAAGCTGGAATACTTACGTGTGGGACACCTTAAAAAGTTTGTTCTGGTGCCCCACACTAGTGCTCCTGCGTCCAGATGTGTAAACAGCTGAGTGTCCTCTCCTTACACTGAATCAAGTTTGCATTTCATTCTAGTTACAAACCCATCTAGACAACAATGTAATAAACTTCTTTGAATACAAATAGGCCTGAACAAATGTATTTAACCTGTATCTGGCAACGATGTTTACTATGAAGGATTACTGTGCCCACGAACCTGAAAGTTGCCATTTTAAACTGTACAACAGTAAAGAAAAGCACTCGGAGCAGCATGCGAATAATAATAATAGAAACACACGACAACTACTTACTTTTTTGAAGAACTCTCTTGATCCATCTGTACTGATCGTGCTCCCTCAATTTCAGGTCTGACCAGCATTTCCTCAATCGATCCTTGGAGTGTCGTACCCTAAAATTCCTGTGCAGACTTTTCACAACTTTAGTCATGATCTTGGCCTTTCTCACATTTCGGTTTGAGTAAGGTCCATACTTCCCATCATAGTCGGCCCTCTTCAAGATGTCCACCATCTCTACAAAGGACATATTTGAGGCCTTAAATCTCCTCCGGGACGTTCGTGGCTCCGGGCTTTTGTCATTGCTGCTGCTGTTTGCATGCACTTGTTCTTTCTCTGCCATGTGCTCTCCCACTGTGCCAAAAGAGAAGGGGCGGGGAATATACTAGATAGAAGGTCAGGGGCGGGTGGAGTTTCACGCATGCGCAGTGTATATAAAGCGTAACACGCATGCGTCGTACGTACGATTTGTCAGCGGAGGAAGAAGTAGCGGAGGCGTCGATCGTTCTAACGAAGGTACAATTTTAACTTGGGGCATCAGTGGCCTATACTGCTTAGGGATTGAGGCCTATATTGGGATAAGATTATGAGAGTTTAGCCTGACATTAGGGTTTGTCTTGTGTTCTGTCTTGCAGATAAAATGGATCAATTCAACGATCATGATTTCCTCCCCCAATTTATTGATTTGTACCGAAAGCTGCCCTGTGTGTGGCAGACAAAACACCCCTTTTATACAAACAAACACTAAAGAGGCAGTCACCACTGGATAAATTGCTGGAATTTGTGAAGCCGCAGATCCCCACGGCAACCATCCCCTATTTGAAGTGCAAAATTGGTGGCCTGAGGAGCACTTATAATAGGGAGCGCAAGAAGGTCTAGGATTCCCAGAGATCAGGAGCAGCAGCAGATGACATTTATGTACCCAGGCTGTGGTACTATGACAGACTGCGGTTTCTGTCAGACCAGACTGAAATCAGGCCATCACTCTCAACCCTTCCTTCCACGATTCCTTCCACCCCAGCTGAGGCTTCCGACGTCCAACCTGGGCCTTCCACCCAGCAAGAATATGTGGAGGAGCCTAGCTTGAGTCAGGTATAGCATTGTTTAACATATTTCTCAAAATTATGTGTGATTGATGACCAATAAACTAAAACTATGTAAAACTAGGAGACTGTGGAAAAGTGGCAGCCAGGAGGTGGCAGGGGAAAGTGGCAGCCAGGAGGTGGCGGGGGTAAGTGGCAGCCAGGAGGTGGCCAGGCCCAGTAGCCTGACCGAATCCCAGGTCCCGCCCCTCCGCCTTAAAAAAAAAAAAAGGCCCAGGAAGGGGAGGAGCGTGGAGGAGTCAGCGATTGGGTTAATTTGGCAGGCTTCTGGGGCCCTAAGAAACCCCCCCAGTCTTATGGAGGCCTATGCCTGCATGGCTGCCAACAAAATGCAGGAAATGGAGGTGGGCCAACGCCTCATTTGTGAGGAAGTGATATATATTACCCTAAATAAGGGTTTGCGAGGTGAACTCACAAGCAAAACCCACCTATGTGAGTTGGACTATCCTCCTCCTCCTCCAATCCAAATCCTGCCACAACTCCAACACCAGAGCCACAGCCCGGAAGCAAGCGTTGAAGGAAGCGTGGAAGGAAGACAAGAGAGTGATGGCCTGGGTTCAGTCTGGTCTGACAAAGACGCAGGCTGTTGTAAGCCCACAGCCTGGGTACATATATGTCATTTGCTGCTGTTCCTGATCTCTTAAGGGCCTGGAACGGATTGTGCTCACTATTATATGGACTCCTCATGCTACCAATTTTGCCTATAAAATAGTTGATGTGTGCCCTGGGGTACAAGGGCTTCGCAAATTTCACCAGTTTATCCAGCATTTCTTTCCTCTTTATTTGGTTATGATCCACAATAAATGGATATTTTTTTATCAAAAATACTTGCCTATGTGTTTTACTTCAAAAATACAATGTCAAATTAACAAGGGACGCCAACACCAAACAACCTCCTTGAGGTTAAAAAATACAAGTTAATAATGGTGTTGAGATAACTTGACACACAAAATGACAGATCAGTAGAAAAACAAATATAGAAAAAAATAGGAGATCTTAAAAAAAACCCACAAATATAAAAAGTAGATGACTATAAAAAAAAAAAAAAAACAGGAGATCTTTATAAAAAAAAAATGAAGATCTTTATAAAAAAATAAAGAAAAAAATATCACTATAAAAATAAATTCTAAACATTATTACGGAGATCTGACGGAAAAAATAACAAATATTATTCATGAGATCACGAGAAATAATAAAGAAAGCAGTTTGTGAGAACTCTGTGTGAATATCAGCAGCAAAACAATTTCATTATTCTAGCAATATAAAGAAGAAGAGAATGCGCTGCATTAATAGATTAAAAAATTTGCAGTGAGACGAATGTGCTATCTCCATTACGAACGCTAATTTTACCAGACCGAGTGCTTCCGTCTAGTACTTGATTCAGAGCATACGTGGAATTTTGTGCATCGGAATTGTCTACACACGCTTGGAATTTACGAGAACGGATTTTGTTGTCGCAAAATTTGAGAACCAGCTTTCAAATTTTTGTTGGCGGAAATTCCGACAAAAAATGTCCGATAGAGCCTACACACGGTCGGAAATTCCGACAACGAGCTTGAACATTTGTTGTCGGAATGACCGATTGTGTGTACGCGACATTACTGTTTTTGTTTTATAGATTTTAATATAGATTCTGCTATGTACTGCTTTGATGAAGCGGCTTGGACCACAAAACGCATAGAGCTTGTTGGTGACCCTCTTATCCTCCCTCTATGTATATAACTAATTTATTTATAGCACTGTACATGGTCTATTTGTAGACAGAACAGTTGGTTATTTTGACTTACTATTGTAATGAACTTGTAGAGAGCCCGATATTTGTTTTAGGTACACCTATACTAATGATTCTGAATCTTTTCCCCTCTTATTTTAATTATTGTAACTACTAATAAGGTGTGGCACCTTTTATAGCACCCATGTTTTTTTTCTTTTTATATTTATAATCTTTATTTTCATTTTCAAATTTTATAAACAGTTTTACATCACAACAAGGTCACATTAATAGGGGAGAAGGGAAGGGAAATAGGGGTAGGGACAAGGGGAAAAGGGGGGGGGGACAGGGGGGTACATTTAGCATGGTCCGAGTGCGGACAACCATATCAATAGGGAGACACAGGGCTTTTTTTCAGCGGGAAGGCGGGGGAACGCAGTTCCGGCGCCTCCGGCACTGTATGTATGTAATAGCATGGGGTGTGGTGTGTGCTGGAGGGTCTATTGGTGTTGGCTGCTGGGGGATCTATTGTCACTGGTGGGCATCTGATTTTGGAATCTATTGATGCTGGGGGGGGTCTTATGTTAATGGAAGGGATCTACTGTTGAGGGAGAGGTCTATTTTTACTGGCTGCTGGAGGATCTATTGATGCTGGATGCTGAGAGATCTGTTGTTGCTGCTGGGAGGGGGGGTCTAATGTTGCTTGGGTGGATATTTTGTTACTGGGTGTGATATTTTGTTGTGGGTGGTTCACTGTTGCTGCAGGGAATCTATTGTTGTTGGGGTAGAGTCCATTGTTGCTGGGGGAGTCTATTGTTGTGTGGGGATCTATTACTGGGATTCTATTGTTCCTGGCTGCAGGCCAATATACTTGTGATAAACATAGGTTGATCCTCAGACAAAATTTTTTTTAAAAAGGCAGACTCAGCAAACCACTTATTTTTTTCTGCCATCTATCTTCTAAATTTAGAACAGGCCCCAGAGGAAAACATACATAGTGCAGAGCAAAAAACTGAAAGTCTGACTCATTAGGCTCTGGAATCTGCCCAGGTATGATTAGGTGTGTTTCCCTGTCCTCCACTCTACAATAGATTGTGCACCTAAGCTGAGAAGTCATAGATCCTGATAAAAGGTGTCATAAAAGAGAGCCAAACTTGTGGTGCTCCTGGGGCTGATGGTCGAGCTGTTCAGCAATATTCCACATTTAACTGAATGACAAGGTGAATCATAAAATATTAGGAATTATTGGCCAGGAACCTGGTGATTTTAAGTTGTGGTTAATGTACCCCATATGGAAAGACTTTATATTATTGATTTTCAAGAACACATGTGGGTAAGAAACCAAAGTATGTTTTATATTGACTTACCTGGGTGTTTCTATCTTCAAAGTGTGCTGGAAAGGGTGTGCGTGGTTTGTTGTGCTAAGACTCCTGCCTCTTTCTCTTGTCGCTTGGTATTAATCTCTCACAACACACACAGCTAAATAACTGAAGGAAGGACTCATCACCCCTCCTTACACTCCTCTTTGCTCAGTCTATATAGACTTTCAATAAGGGAGAGACGGTCTGAAAGCAAACAGCTTTGACTTAATTCACCATCTGTCAGTGACTCCAGTGTCATGTATGCACTCAAACTCGACATCTATTTATAAAACAAATATTTTTGTCTAAAAATAAAAACAACAAAAAAGTATAACAACAAAAAAAAGATTAGTTACAATTTTAACAAAACATTTAATAGATTTGACCTACAGCAATTAGCCCTGGTTCACACCAGTGCGGTTTTGAAATTGTGCTGCTTCAGTGCAATTTCAAAGTCGCAGATCAATTGGATTTGGATCTCCAATTTTATTGTGGCTTGTGACTTCATTTAACAGAAGTCAATGCAAGTCGCAATGAAATTGCAGAAAAGTAGTGCAGGGACGCACTAGAGATTAGAACAGTTCCATTGCCAAAAATAGGGTGCGACTTGTCATGTGCTTTTTGAACTGTCAAATCACATGACAAATCGCATTGGTGTGAACAAGGGCTTATAGTTTCCCTTTCACTATTTAGCTATTTAGCAAATACATTACTCTTTATTTTACTTTGGTATCCCTTTGTATACTATTATATTTTTTCAGTTCAGCTATAGGAATTAAAATTTTCATAGATGGGCTGAACTAAAAAAAAATGTAAAAAACATTCTTCCATCCACACAAGCAAGGTGGATGAAGGATCTCCCCCTGCTGGGATATTGTATTCTCATCGCTGGACCAAATGCTGTCAAAATACACTGATTGACAAATGTTTTCCAACATTTCCGTTTAACAGTAGTCAATCTAAGGATAGACTTCTATTGAACACGAATGGCCTCTAAATGGACTGAACTTTGGCCATTCCCTGCTGAACTGGCTAAATTTCAATCCATCTATGGCCAACCTTTAGGCTGGGTTCACACTGCCGCACAGAGCGGCTCACAGCAGCGGTCCTGTGTGTCCCTGTTCACCATTTCAGGTCCGATTTCAGTCTGGTTCTGGTTCAGACCAGAAGACGCACAGGACTCCTGTGCAATTTGCTCTGGAACCGCTCCAGAGATGTGTGAACCGGCTCCATAGAGAGCCAGTCACAATCTCCTGACATGCAAATTGAATGCGGGGAAACCCACATCCAATTCGCAATAGTGTGAACACAGCCTTAAACTTTATATATAATAATAGTATAATTAGTTATACTTACTTACTTGGTTATTCTTAGTCTTCATGCTTAGTGTTAGTATAGTTAGTTATACTTAGTTAGCTATACTTAGGGGTCTGTTTATTACATTTTCAATGAACAAGTTGAGCAAACATTCGTCCATCTGTCAGGAAGAATCACTGTAAATTTTGGTAATACACTGGTCTCCCATGATCACCAGCTTCACCTGGTGGCCATAATGCGGTATCTTTCTGATTGCTGTATTTCAGAAAAATACTGCATTATGTCCACTAGATGGTGCTGACAATCATGACAAATAAACATAATAGGCAAATAATGGTGATTATTCTGACATTCATCAAGCTAATTTTTTATATATATATATATATAGACCCCTACGTTTTTATACTTTATCTTTATATTTTGTCATCATAACCTTTTTACTTTTTCACAAGTCATCCAAAAGATAAAATCGGGTTTATAGTGGGAGAGGCTAATAGCAAACGTGAGAGGTACTTAGGTAAAAGGCTATAATGTACTTAGGTTGTAAAAGGGGGGGGGGGTGCTTAGTTAGACTTACAAAAGTCATCCTTTTCATTCTATGAGGATATGTTCATTACATTACAAATCTTTTGGCAGGTAAAACAGTTTACACATTTTTTTTAAGTATTTCTTTTTTTACTTTCAATGTGTGTATTAAGGATTTTAAGTTTAAAGACATCCAACAATTCAACATACAGAATATACAGTATCTCACAAAAGTGAGTACACCCCTCACATTTTTGTAAATATTTTATTATATCTTTTCATGTGACAACACTGAAGAAATGACACTTTGCTATAAAGTAAAGTAGTGAGTGTACAGCTAGTATAACAGTGTAAGTTTGCTGTCCCCTCAAAATAACTCAACACACAGCCATTAATGTCTAAACCGCTGGTGAGTACACCCTTAAGTGAAAATGTCCAAATTGGGACCAAAGTGTCAATATTTTGTGTGGCCACCATTATTTTCCAGCACTGCGTTAACCCTCTTGGGCATGGTGTTCACCAGAGCTTCACAGGTTGCCACTGGAGTCCTCTTCCACTCCTCCGTGACTACATCACGGAACTGGTGGATGTTAGAGACCTTGCGCTCATCCACCTTCCATTTGTGGATGCTCCACAGATGCTCAATAGGGTTTAGGTTTGGAGACATGCTTGGCAAGTCCATCACCTTTACGCTCAGCTTCTTTAGCAAGGCAGTGGTCATCTTGGAGGTGTGTTTGGGGTTGTTATGTTGGAATACTGCCCTGCGCCTGTCTCCAAAGGGAGGGGATCATGCTCTGCTTCAGTATGTCACAGTAAATGTTGGCATTTATGGTACCCTCAATCAATTGTAGCTCCTCAGTGCTGGCAGTACTCATGCAGCCCCAGACCATGACACTCCCACCACCATGCTTGACTGTAGGCAAGACAGAATGTCTGTGTACTCTTTACCTGGTTGCCACCACACACGCTTAACACCATCTAAACTAAATAAATTTATCTTGGTCTCATCAGACCACAGGACATGGTTCCAGTAACCCATGTCCTTAGTCTGCTTGTCCACAGTCACTCCTTCCATAGCCCCACCATCATGCACAGAGGAGTCCCCAGAATTATTCACAGTGTCTCGCACATGCTGCTGGAGGATACGCAGCGATTTGAAGGCTCCGATGTTGGTTCCTAGGTTGAAGAAGGAAGTAACGTGAGCCTAGAGAGAGGGGGTGCCACAGAATGACAAGAAACTGGCAGTCATGTTTCCCCAGGTGCAACATATTGCTAAGTTTTCTCCAGTGACGAGGAGGGAGGGGATGATGAGGTCACTGATTGTACTTAGGTGCCTGAGAGAAGAGTGGAGGAGAGGAGGAGCAGGGTGTCCTCTAGGGGACAGCTTAAGGGCAGCCACCCTATTGCATCACACCGCAGAGCTCCGCAGGTGCAGGGCGCTGCTGACTGCCCGCTGACTTTTAAACGTTTCTTGGTGTGGGCCTTTTTCGACACGTGTGCTGCAGCTCGCACCATTGCTTTTTGCAACCTATGTCTGAAGCGGATCAAGCGTGGCCAGAACAGCAGCCTTTTGGGTACCACATGTTTGACCAGACATATGACGACCTGCCATGCAGTCCGTTGGCAACAGCACTTGAAAGACCCACATCAAAGAAAAAGGCAGACTTCTCCTTGCTTCTCATCTGGGATCTCCAACCCTACTATACCTCCAGTCCTCTCAAAAACCTGCACTGAGAGGAATGAAGGTATAGCAATAGGTGCCCCAAGTACTTGCAGCCAATCTGCTAGCAGTACACCACTATTTGATTTTAGGTGGCAAATTTCCCTACCCCAGTTGGTGAACCGTAAAAAGTAATTCAGTCCCAGCCATCCACATGCTCAGCATCTAAATGCTAGCTTGGCCAAATTTCTAGCACTGCAACTGCTGCCTTTTCAGCTGGTAGACTCTGCCCCCTTTCGTGAATTTATGGAATGTGCTTTACCCCAGTGGTAGGTGCCAAAACACCATTTCTTTTCACGGAAGGCCATTCTTGCTCTCTACCGTCATGTGGAAGGAAATGTTTTGGCCTCGTTGGACAAGGCGGTCAGCAGTAAGGTTCATATTGCAGTGCATGCAGTATGGATGATGACTGTGTCCTTTCCTGTAATGGTCTCTACATATTGAAGTGCTGTGTATGCTGCAAACAGGTACTTCTCTAGGGGCTGTCAGGGCTGGGCTCAGTCCTTCCTTCTCTGAGCTGGCCGCGCAGCTGTCGGTTAATTGCCAGCTCCTTTCTCTCCACAGTGACTCAGCTATTGATGATCTGCTCATCAGTCCTGGCTACTTAAAGCCGTCCAGCTCACTTCATCTCTGCCTTCGCCTTTGGTCACATCTCAGAGACTTCTCCTGCATTCCTGTTGAAGACTTGCTCGGCTGACATCCCTTCTGGCTCCTGATCCTGCTTGCTGTAGTACTACGTTGATCTCTGGCTCTCTGATATTGGCATTGGCTGACTACCCGATCTGGTTACTGAACTCTGTCTATGTATTAACTACGCTTACTCTGTTTACCTTTTTATTATTATTAAACAAGTGTGATAAACTGTACTTCTGTCTCGGTCTGATTCATGGTTTCTGACAGTAGGTGAAGGCCATGAATTCAGAAGATGCAATCAGTCCACTTGTTGGTAATATTTTTTCCAGATTGGATGACCAGGATCACCGCATGGATCAGTTTGCCTTGGCTTTACAAACGCTCCTGAGTCACACGACTCACCTGGAATCTTCCACTATGGCTGCTCCGGTACAACCTGTGTTGCAGGCCCTCCCTGCTGCTGCTCCAGTCCCTGTGCAGGCACCCGCCTCGAGTTTTACCTCTGTAAGAGGCATGTCTGGTTCCGCTCCGCTTCCCCAGCGATTTGGGGGTGATCCAGTTCAATGCAGAGGGTTTCTCAACCAGGTTGAAATATTGTCAGAGAAATAATCAACTCGGCCGTATTGGCCGAATGGGTTTCCGGAACGAACGCATGCGCAGTAGAACGATGCGGTGCTCACGCGCTCGTGGCCCAATGGCACAACGTTCGTATTAGCACACGCTCAACGTGATGCTCTGGCTGCCTATTTAAAGACACTCAGGTGCTCAGACAGGTTACTGGTTTGTCTTCAGCTTCCTGTCTGAGTTGTTTCCTGTTTCCTGCCTACTGAATCACTGCTTGACCCGGATCGTCCCTGACTACTCTGCTCTTCTCCTGGACCCGACCAACGGCTTGTTTATACGGATTCTGCCTTGTCTTCAGTGTTTGACCCCCTTGCTTATGACCCAGATTTACCTGCTATCTCCTGTGCATGAACCTTTGCTTGTGACCCGGATTTGCCTACTATCTCCCGTGCCTGAACTTCTGCTTGTGACCTGGACTTACCTGCTTTCTCCTGTGCTTGACCCTCTGCCTGTGTCCCGGATCTGCCTGCTAACCTTGTGTTTTATCCTCAGCCTGTTTCAGACCTTCTGAATTGCCAGTCTCTGCACATCTACCAGGACCCTTCAAGGAGTATTACGCAAGTCCCATCCAACCTGCTGGTAGCCTGTGCCTCTTTGTGCCATTCGCTCCCTGTTCCACCTCCAGGGGGCGGACTGTGCTTAGTCGCAAGGGCGAATCGCTCTCGGCATCTCGGCCTTGGTAAGTACTTACCGGACAGATATGCTTTGAGATGCTGCCCCAGGCGTTTCCCACGGACAGAAGCAAAGTAGGTTTCGTGATATCTTTGCTTTCTGAGAGAGCCTTGGTCTGGGCAAACCCTCTATGGGAGATGCAAAAACCTGTGGTCCTGAGTTACCCAGAATTTGTGGCTACTTTTCCAAGAAATTGTCACCGACAGAGTGCAATTACAAGATTGGTGACAGAGAGCTGTTGGCGATCATTTTAGCCCTGAAAGAATGGAGACATCTCCTTGAAGGTACCACTGTGCCGGATCTCATTCTTACTGACCATAAGAATCTCACATTCTTGTCTGAGGCTAAGCGTCTCTCTCCCAGAAGGGCGCAATGGGCTCTTTTCTTGTCGAGTTTTAATTACATTGTCTCATTCTTACCCGGTACTAAGAATGTAAGGGCTGACGCCTTGTCACAACAATTTTCCTCCACTTCCAAGATGGAGTCGGTTCCGGTTCCTGTGATTCCTCCTGATCGTATTCTGGCTACGGTTTGCACCAGTCTTACTTCTCCTTTGGGTGACAAAATTCTTGCTGCAAGGTCGATGCTCCTCCTGAGAAACCTTGTGACCACTGCTTTGTTCCCAAGAGTCTCCGTACTGCTGTGCTCCAGACTTACCATTCTCCCAAGACTGCTGGCCACCCTGGGAAGAATCAACTCTTTTGGGCCATTTCCCAACAATTCTGGTGGCCTAGTCTACGTGCTGATGTAACTGCCTTTGTAGCTGCCTGTTTCATGTGTGCCCCGAGTAAGACTCCACGACACCTTCCAGTGGGCCTCCTACAACCCATACCCAATAAAGAGAGGCCCTGGACCCACCTGTTTATGGATTTCATTGTGGAGTTACCCAACTCCCAGGGAAACACATTTATCCTTAGGGTGGTTGACCGGATCTTGAAAATGTTACATTGTATTCCACTCAAGTAGTTGCCTACTTCTAAGGAACTGGTTTCTATTTTTGCTCGGGAGATCTTCCGCTTACATGGGCTACCCAAGGTGATTGTCTCAGGCAGGGGTAGTCAGTTTGTGTCCCGGTTCCAGCGAGCCTTTTGTGCACAGTTGGGTATTCAGCTTGCTTTCTCCTCTGCGTATCTCCCGCAGTCTAATGGGGCCGCAGAACGAGCCAATCAGTTCTTGGAGCAATTCCTACGTTGCTATATTTCTGACCATGATAACAACTGGTCCTCTTACCATGGGCGGAGTTTGCTCACAATAGTGCCTTTAATTCAGCTTCCCTATTGTCCCCATTTATGGCAAACTATGGTTTGCAACCTTCCGTGTTGCCTGCCTCGTTTGTTCCGCAGAGTATTCCTGCATTAGAGGAGCATCTCTGTGGCCTTCGTTCCACTTGGGCACAAGTCCAGGAGGCTTTGCGACATGCTTACGATAGGTACAGACTCCATGCTGACCGCAGACGCCTGCCTGCGCCTTCCTACCAGGTTGGGGACAGAGCCTGGCTGTCATCTCGCAACCTCCGATTTCGTGCTCCTTCTTTGAAGTTCGCACCTCAGTTTATTGGGCCTTTCCCTATCCTTCGCAGGATTAACCCAGTGGCTTACGCGTTTTACCTTCCTCCTTGTATGCGCATCTCTAATGCGTTTCATGTCTATTCATTGAAACCTTTGGTCTGCAATCGCTTTACCACCTAGTGCCACATCCTCACCCTATACAGGTTGAGAACCATGAGGAGTATGAAGTACAATCCATTGTTTTTTTTTTAAATCAAAGATGTTTATTAGATAACAAAGCACACATACATATGTTACAGTTCACATCTCAAGCATATAATCTTGTCATATAATCCAAGCACAAATAACCCTGCAAGAGGTATAGTCAAACAGTTTTCACATCATCCAACACCATTTCAACATAGAAAATGCAGGTACTATTGCCTTGCAGCCCAGATCTTCCCCTGTTCTCCCCACATTCAGAGTCACCTGTGATGGGTGCCTCACAATTTACACCTTCCCACCTTGTGCCTCACTTCCCTGTCTTTTACCTCAACATCCTGTCCATTACCAGATCTGAAAAGTAATGAAAATAATACTGCGCCAACTAAAATGTGTAAAGCAGCCAACATAACAATCAGACCAATTGTGAACGAATAAAAATAAAAACAATGTGGCACTAAAAGACGTAATGTTCGTTATTGGGCAAAACCAACTAGAATGAACATCTGGAGGTCAAAAAATGCACAATAACGTTTTATTGAAACATAACTCCACTGAATGGGTGTAAACCAAACACAATAGAACTTTATCAAAACACCTGTGTGTCTGTGAACCAGATGTCAACCTCTAACAAGCAAACTTCTATTTGTGCATAAATAAATCATAAAAGTCCAAAGACCATAAAAAAATGTGTATATACTTAAAAAATGTGCCAAAAAATGTGCAAAAAAAAATATATGTATATCAATAATATCAACCAAGGTGGTGCCTTCACATGGTGTAGACGATGTTAGAATCAAAACTACAGTGAGTATGAGATAAATAAACATGTGCACTGTGTTCACAAATAAATAAAAAAAAAAAATTAAAAAAAAGGGAAGTTCAATAAATGTTCTTAAAACATGCATCGGGTGCTGGTAAGAAGATAACTTTTAAAGCCTTCAGTAAGATATATCATATCAATCTCCCATGGCTGGGATGGACTTTGAAGTGTTATGACACCTGGATTTCTAATGAAGGTATAGACAGGTTAAAATACCCTTACCGGAATAGGTGGACTCACTAGCCAATGGCTGAGAGTCAAACAGGCTTTTATAATCAAAGGGAGATGGTTGTCCCGGAGAGGATGGATATGGCACTGCGTCCAGACTTGATAGAGGGATAGCAGTAATAACTCACCGATCAACCCAATCCAGATCTCACTGCCTTAGGATCTCCATGATGCCGAACTATGTGATGATTGATAAATCCAATTGAAGGTCCTCCCAAAAGGGACATATCCCTCAAACAGAAAAATGGAAAAAAATACCTCCACATAGTGTGAATCTGCTTTCAGAAAACGTTTAATAAAAGCTTGTAATAAAATACTCTGGCTCCTAAAACAAACAGGGACCAGGTACAAACTGGTAATAAAAAATCGCTTACATGAGTCGTGGCTAAACAGGCATATCGAACCCGACGTGTTTCGTCTGCATGGACTTCAACTGGGGTATATGTACTATTATATATTATTATACCCCAGTTGAAGTCCATGCAGATGAAACACGCCGGGTTCAATATGCCTGTTTAGCCACGACTCATGTAAGTGCTTTTTTATTACCAGTTTTTACCTGGTCCCTGTTTGTTTTAGGAGCCAGAGTATTTTATTACAAGCTTTTATTAAACGTTTTCTGAAAGCAGATTCACACTATGTGGAGGTATTTTTTTCCATTTCTCCGTTTGAGGGATATGTCCCTTTTGGGATGACCTACAATTGGATTTATCAATCATCACATAGTTCGGCATCATGGAGATCCTAAGGCAGTGAGATCTGGATTGGCTTGATCGGTGAGTTATTACTGCTATCTCTCTATCAAGTCTGGACGCAGTGCCATATCCATCCTCTCTGGGACAACCATCTCCATTTGATTATAAAAGCCTGTTTGACTCTCAGCCATTGGCTAGTGAGTCCACCTATTCCGGTAAGGGTATTTTAACCTGTCTATACCTTCATTAGAAATCCGGGTGTCATAACACTTCAAAGTCCGTCCCAGCCATGGGAGATTGATATGATATATCTTACTGAAGGCTTTAAAAGTTATCTTCTTACCAGCACCCGATGCATGTTTTAAGAACATTTATTGAACTTCCCTTTTTTTTAATTTTTTTTATTTATTTGTGAACACAGTGCACATGTTTATTTATCTCATACTCACTGGAACAGGGCCCTGGCCACAGCCTGTCTAGCATTATCCTCCATGGGAATGTCATCTAATACTCCAAGTAGGCATGGTTGTAGGTCTGTAGGTATGGTGGTCTGGTATACACTATTAATGGCGGCCACAACCCCTGTCCAGAATAAATGTAATTTGGGACACTTCCAGAGTAGGTGTATTAGGTCCCCATGGTCTCTCGCACACCTGGGGCAGTTGGAGTCCTGTCTCACTCCCATCCTGAACAGTCTGTCTGGTGTGAAGTGTACTCTGAGTACTATATATAATTGAGATAGCCGCTGGGCCACATTCACTGAGCAAATTTGTACTGCCTGTAGTGCCTTCTCCCACTGCTCATCCTCGAATGTTCCCACATTCCTTTCCCATTTACTGGATACAGCCTGAGGAAATCCCCCCAGGTAGATATTAAGAATCACAATTTTAAGCTCTAGAGCCCTGAAACTGTGATACATCAGCCATGTATTGAAAGATCGGGGTCGGTGAAAGAGTCCACGGGGCCCCCCCAGTCTGTGCCCTCACTGCATGTTGCAGCTGTAGGTAATAGAAGAGAATTGATTGTGGGAGGTGAAATTTATCTCTCAACTCAGTGAAGGGAATCAATTTTCCCTCTGCAAAAATATGTCTTACGTGTGTGACCCCATATCTCTTCCACAATCCAGTGACAGTAGCTCCTCATAGTACCTATTTGCCCATATTGGACTATACTCGGTGAAGCCCTCCACCTCCTGCAGCAGAAGTTTATTCCATATTTTTTGCATCAGCACGTATGTTGGGAATCTTTTATTTGATTTTGCATATGCTAGGGCCTCCATGCCAGTGGGTACATCCTCATGGCCAGAGGCATAGCACATCAGTGCTCTAATGGGTTCAAATTGTATGCTCTCCTCCTCATTTGCCATCTCCTCAGACATAGCCCGGGCTATATGCTGCGCCTGAGCTACCAGGTAATAAGCCCAGGGATTAGGAAGGGCAAGGCCTCCCGCTTCCCTAGACTTTTGTAATTGTTCTAGTTTTATCCTTGAGGGTTTTTCTAGCCATATGAATCCTCTAAAGATGGAATTAATGATTCTAAACATCTTCAGAGGAATCACCATAGGTGTGTTGTGCAGCATATATAGTAATTGGGGCATAAAAATCATCTTTATCAGATTGATTCTTCCGACCAATGACATCTTAAGGCGGGACCAGATTTTTGTCTTATCCCGAATTCTATTCAATAGTTTGGTTAGGTTAAGGGAGATAAAGTGAAGTGGTTCTGGCGTGACTTGAATACCTAAGTACTTAAGGGCAGTAGACACTGGTATATTATGTATCATCCTCCCTCTGCTTACCGGTTTTGCATCCAGCAGAAGTAGTGAGGATTTGGTCCAGTTAATGATTAGTCCTGAATAGTTTTCAAATTCACCAATTATTGCCATAGCTTCCTCTAGGTAGGCAGACGTGTCTCCCAGGAGCAGCATGGTGTCACCCGCGTATAACAAAAGCTTCTCCTGAATCTCCCCATATTGGAATCCACATACTCTCTGGTTTGCTCTGATCAAAGCTGCCATGGGTTCGATAGCAACAGTGAACAGGAGGGGTGACAGTGGACACCCTTGTCTTATGCCCCTATGCAGGGTAAATGGTGCAGAAATGTGTCCTGCCTCTCTAATGGTCACCTGTGGTGAGCAATATAGCAGTTTCACCCATGACAGGAACCCTTCGCCAAAGCCGAACTTACCCATGAAAGCCCATAGGTATTCCCATTCCACACAGTCAAATGCCTTATGGGCATCTAGTGAGAGCAAAGCCCTATCCCCCATGTTTTCTGCTTGTGTTTGGAGATTCAGATAAAGTCTATGGAGGTTGATGGCAGTGGATTTTTGGGGCATGAAACCCACCTGATCCGAGTGGATAATGGAGGATATGACCCTGTTGAGTCTCAGGGCCAGGACCTTCGCCAGGATTTTGATATCACTCTGTAAGAGAGATATCGGTCTGTATGATCCTGGATCTGAGGGATCTCTACCTGGTTTAAGGAGGAGAACTATATTAGCTCTAATCATGGAGTCAGGCAGGCACTGGTGTTCCCTCGCATAGTTAAGGACCTTTAACAGCCGAGGCAAAATGGCTCCCCCATATTGTTTAAAAATTTCCATTGGGAGACTGTCGTCACCGGGGGCTTTTGGGTTCGGGAAGAGGCTAAGAGCCTCCTGTAGTTCCTCAAGTTTAATCGGGGAATCGAGGAGTGCATGCTGAGAGTCTGACAGACCAGGCAGCTCAATTCCCTGCAGGTATTCCCCTAAGTCAGTGATCGAATACGTCGTCCTGGATTTTTACAAGTCAGAGTAAAACCTCACTAGTTCCGTCATTATCTGAGTCGTAGTGTTTACTATCCTACCACCCTCGGTACGTAGCGCCCCGATGGAAGGAGTCGACTGGGAGGCCTTTACTATTTTTGCCAAGAGAGGGCCTGTTTGCTCTCCCTCCTCATAAAAGGCCTGTTTGTTAAAGAATCTTTTCCTATCTGCTGCCTCTCCTGTAATCCGTACCACTGCCTCCTGTGCTGCTAGCCACGCTTCCCTAGCCGGGGAAGAGGGGTCTGCAATGTATTCTGCCTCCAGCCGACTCACCAACTGCTCTGTCTGATCTTTAATAGCATTTGTTTTAGATTTGATGCCTGACACCTCGGTGATTAATTTTCCCCTGAGGAACGCTTTAAATGTCTCCCACGTTAACCTAAAGTCGGGATGATCCTCATGCCGCCTCCAGAACTCAGAGATCTCAACCACCACCCGCTCATGGGAAGGGAAAAGGTTGAGACAGAGTTTAAATGGTGCCCTCGCAAGTCAGCAGCCGGTTTGGCAACCAAGCAAACCAATAGTGGCGAATGGTCTGATACACCCCTTACCAGGTATCTAATGTCCTCCAGCAAATGCACCGTTTGAGGTGTACAGAGACACATGTAAAACCTTGACAGGGGGAGGTGGGTCTTGGAAAAGCAGGAGAACTGCTTCTGCAGTGGGTTACGACTGCGCCACGGATCAGTCCAACCAAACTCCTCCGTGAATTTCCGCAATGCCGTTCGAGCCCTTGTGCGTGAAGACGCTGGAGGAAGGTGCTTATCCAGAATTGGATTCATGTAGCAGTTTAAATCACCCACAATCATAAAGGGAACATCTGGGTGGGCCAACTGGTATGTCAATATCACTCTTAGTACCTCTGTGGCAAAAGGAGGTGGCACATATATGGCAGCAAGTATACATTTCAATTGGTAGATTTTACACAGTAGTATCACATAACGCCCCTCAGCATCTATAAATTTGTCTATCAGTTGAAAATCTATAGTGCGATGCACCAACACACTCACACCCCTAGAGTAAGAGGTGTGCGTGGAATGGTACGCCCAACCCACTCAGGAGAATCCCAGGCACGAGACCGTCTCCGGCACCAAGAGAGTCTCCTGCAGAGAGTAAATGGCGGGGGAGTATTTTTGAAGAATGGTGGTTACCATAGTGTGTTTCAGAAGACTCTGAATTCCCCTAATATTCCAAGAAAGCAAAGAAACAGTACACATATACGTATATTCTTATAGGAAATATAGGGTAAGGTATCTTGTGTGCCCTAGGCACTTTAGGGTGTGCAGAGTTGAAGTGTAACAAAAACATAGTACCTGAGTCGCACACATGGTGATCTATTTTGGCATAGGAGATGAGCCCGCCTTTGTCATAGTCCCTCCTGCTTGCTTGCTGGTTCCTGCTTGAGTTGAAGCTGTGACAGTAACATAACATAAAGATAACATTTAAAGCTGTAAAACGAACAAACTCCTTGCCCCTTTTGCTGCGTGGGGAGCAAAACCTCCAAAGTATTGAGGAAAGTCTCTCCAACCTACTGGGGAGAAGGTAGTCCTTACTTGGGTGCGTAGAAAGGAAAGACTGGGTAAAAGTGTGTGCAAAAAACTGTGGGTTGCTCATGACGACTCAACCGAAACTCCAAGTACCACTTGGATTAAACTTGTGGATATTCAGGACTGAAAAGTCCCTGAACTGTGGTTAAGGTAACTTCACTTGCTCTCATCGCTTGTGGAATAACAGTAGGTGACGGCTTCCCAGCCAAACAGTTGAAAACTTCTTGTTGTGGTTACTTAATTGTAAGAGTGACATATCAGTCCCCTTCTGCAGCGCCTCTTCCCCCTTGTCTGAAGATATGTTCATTAGCATCTAGCCATGAGGATGCCTCGGCAGCCGCCTCAAAGAAGTGGGACTGGCCCCCTGCCGTGATCCGGAGTTTCGCCCTGAATAGCATGGCGTATGTGGCCCTGAGCTTTTGCAATCGTTTTTTTACATCAGTGAATCTAGCTCTGTGCTTCTGTATCTCCGCCGGGTAGTCAGGATAGAATGAGATGCGGGCCCCGTTAAATTGAACATTACGTCGCTCTCTTGCCTGGCGTAGCACAATTTCTTTGTCTTTATAGTTGAGTAATCTGGCAATCATGGTGCGTGGCGGGTGCCCTGGTGGAAGGGGACTGGGTGGTACTCTGTGCGCACGTTCCACCGAATATAATGGGGTAAACGCCTCTTTCCCGAACACTTGCAGTAGCCATTGTTCAACAAATTCCGTGGGGTCCCTGCCCTCCGTCTTCTCTGGGAGCCCCACTATACGGATGTTGTTCCGTCTTAGACAATTTTCGATATCGTCAGATTTAAGTACATTCGCTCTGGCAATCCTGTCTGTAATTTGCGTGTCCCTTAGCAATGGCGCTATCTTGTCTTCTATCACACTGATGTGGCCTTCAGCCGCGGTAGGGTGCTCCCTTGTTTTCTGCAGATCATGCCTAATGAACCCCTGTTCTTACTTCAGGCCTCCAAATTGATCCTACAGGGTATGCACTGATGCTGTACATTTCTGTACTGCATGTAGTATGTCAGCTAAGGAGGGTTGGTCTGCTTCCTCTCTCTCATCCTCCTCATCCATGTCTGGCAGGCTCTGACTAGGAGACGCTGCAGGGCCTTGTGTGCATGTCTCCTCCTCTGGCTGGGTATGGAACACTGCAGGGTTAGTAAGCATGTCCTCCCCGCTCCCCTGGGCCGCCTTTCCCGCTAGTTTTTGGGCATAATAGAGCATGTCCCTTGGGGGTTCTTTCCCTGTCCCTTTGGGAGTCTTAGGGGGCTTACCCACATCTTTAGTTTTCTCCAGGCCTCGGGCACGTTGTGAGAGAGGGGCCGCGGCGCCATGTTGGAATTCCAGCGTTTCGGTCTCCATGTTTTTTTGGGTCTGCATGATCCCTGTATGTCATTGCAGAGTGACCGGACACTACAGGGGGGGGTTCCTGCACAGTTTTAGCCCCGATTTCGGGCGTTTTAGCTGTCTGGGAAGAGGATAGTTGGAGGATCAGTGCAGGAGCTCTGTGATGCACGTGCTCTCACATGCCGCTCTCGGGCCATGCCCCCACAATCCATTGTTGACTCCCATAGGTTCCGTGGGCGCATACAGTACCTGGTGCATTGGAAGGGGTACGGTCCAGAGGAACGATCTTGGGTCTCATCCTCAGACGTACATGCCCCTGTCCTCCTCTGTGATTTCCATAGACGTTTTCCCCTCAAGCCCAGTGGTCCTCCGAGGGGAAGGGGTCATTGAGGAGGGAGTACTGTCAGGGCTGAACTCAGCCCTTCCTTCTCTGAGCTGCCTGCGCAGCTGTCGGCTAATTGCCAGCTCCTTTCTCTCCACAGTGACTCAGCTGTTGATGATCTGCTCGTCAGTCCTGGCTACTTAAAGCCGTCCAGCTCACTTCATCTCTGCCTTTGCCTTTGGTCACATCTCAGAGACTTCTCCTGCGTTCCTGTTGAAGACTTGCTCGACTGACGTCCCTTCTGGCTCCTGATCCTGCTTGCTGTACTACTACGTTGATCTCTGGCTCTCCGACATTGGCATTGGCTGACTACCCGATCTGGTTACTGAACGCTGGCTATGTATTGAATACGCTTACTCTGTTTACCTTTTTATTATTATTAACCACCTCAATACAGGGCACTTAAACCCCCTTCCTGCCCAGACCAATTTTCAGCTTTCGGTGCTCTCACACTTTGAATGACTATTACTCAGTCATGCAACACTGTACCCAAATGAAATTTGTGTCCTTTTTTTCACACAAATAGAGCTTTCTTTTGGTGGTATTTAATCACTAATGGGTTTTTTATTTTTTGTGCTATAAATAAAAAAAAACCGTAAATTTTGTGAAAAATTGCCTTTTTCTTTGTTTTTGTCATAAAATTTAGCAAATTAGTAATTTTTCTTCATAAATTTTGGCCACAATTTATACTGCTATATATCTTTGGTAAAAATAACCCAAATTAGTGTATATTATTTGGTCTTTCTGAAAGTTATAGAGTCTACAAACTATGGTGCCAATCACTGAAAATTGAAAACATCTGATCAGGCCTTCAGTACATCAGGTGAATCTCATTTCTTGAGGTACTAACAAGTCAGAAAAGTACAAATACCCCCCAAATGACCCCTTTTTAGAAAGTAGACATTCCAAGGTATTAAGTAAGTAGCATGGTGAGTTTTTTTTAGGTGTAATTTTTTCCCACAATTTTTTGCAAAAGGAAGATTTTTTTTTTTTCAAAATTTTCATATTAACTGGTTATTTCTCTCACAGAGCATATGCATACAACAAATTACACCCCAAAATACATTCTGCTACTCTTACCGAGTATGGGGATACCACATGTGTGGGACTTTTACACAGCCTGGCCACATACAAAGGCCCAACATTGAAGTCACACCATCAGGCGATCTACGAGCATAAATTGCACATCTCATTTCTCAACCACCTGTTACACTTTTGAAGGCCCTGGAGCACCAGGACAAAGGAATTGCCCACAAAATGACCCCATTTTGAAAAGCAAACACCCCAATGTATAATCTATGAGGCATAATGAGTCTTTTGAACGGTTATTTTTTTACCAGATGTTTTTGGAAAATGTGGAAAAAAATGAAAACGCATTTTTTTTACACAAAGTTGTCCATTTATAAGATATTTCCAACACATAGCAAATACATAGCAAAAATGACACCCCAAAATACATTCTGCTACTCCTCCTGAGTATGGCGATACCACATGTGTGGTACTTTTACACAGCCTGGCCACATACAAAGGCCCAACATTGAAGTCGCACCATCAGGCGATCTACAAGCATAAATTGCACATCTCATTTCTCAACCACCTATTACACTTTTGAAGGCCCTGGAGCACCAGGACAAAGGAATTGCCCACAAAGTGATCCCATTTTGGAAAGCAAACACCCCAATGTATAATCTATGAGGCATAATGAGTCTTTTGAACGGTTATTTTTTTACCAGATGTTTTTGGAAAATGTAGAAAAAAAATTAAACCGCATTTTTTTTTTACACAAAGTTGTCCATTTATAAGATATTTCCAACACATAGCAAATACATAGCAAAAATGACACCCCAAAATACATTCTGCTACTCCTCCTGAGTATGGCGATACCACATGTGTAGGACTTTTACACAGCCTGGCCACATACAAAGGCCCAACATTGAAGTCGCACCATCAGGCGATCTACGAGCATAAATTGCACATCTCATTTCTCAACCACCTATTACACTTTTGAAGGCCCTGGAGCACCAGGACAAAGGAACTGCCCACAAAATGACCCCATTTTGGAAAGCAAACACCCCAATGTATAATCTATGAGGCATAATGAGTCTTTTGAACGGTTATTTTTTTACCAGATGTTTTTGGAAAATGTGGAAAAAAAATGAAAACGCATTTTTTTTACACAAAGTTGTCCATTTATAAGATATTTCCAACACATAGCAAATACATAGCAAAAATGACACCCCAAAATACATTCTGCTACTCCTCCTGAGTATGGCGATACCACATGTGTGGGACTTTTACACAGCCTGGCCACATACAAAGGCCCAACATTGAAGTCGCACCATCAGGCGATCTACGAGCATAAATTGCACATCTCATTTCTCAACCACCTATTACACTTTTGAAGGCCCTGGAGCACCAGGACAAAGGAATTGCCCACAAAATGATCCCATTTTGGAAAGCAAACACCCCAATGTATAATCTATGAGGCATAATGAGTCTTTTGAACGGTTATTTTTTTACCAGATGTTTTTGGAAAATGTAGAAAAAAAATGAAAACGCATTTTTTTTTACACAAAGTTGTCCATTTATAAGATATTTCCAACACATAGCAAATACATAGCAAAAATGACACCCCAAAATACATTCTGCTACTCCTCCTGAGTATGGCGATACCACATGTGTAGGACTTTTACACAGCCTGGCCACATACAAAGGCCCAACATTGAAGTCGCACCATCAGGCGATCTACGAGCATAAATTGCACATCTCATTTCTCAACCACCTATTACACTTTTGAAGGCCCTGGAGCACCAGGACAAAGGAATTGCCCACAAAATGACCCCATTTTGGAAAGCAAACACCCCAATGTATAATCTATGAGGCATAATGAGTCTTTTGAACGGTTATTTTTTTTCCAGATGTTTTTGGAAAATGTGGAAAAAAAATGAAAACGCATTTTTTTTACACAAAGTTGTCCATTTATAAGATATTTCCAACACATAGCAAATACATAGCAAAAATGACACCCCAAAATACATTCTGCTACTCCTCCTGAGTATGGAGATACCACATGTGTGGGACTTTTACACAGCCTGGCCACATACAAAGGCCCAACATTGAAGTAGCACCATCAGGCGATCTACGAGCATAAATTGCACATCTCATTTCTCAACCACCTATTACACTTTTGAAGGCCCTGGAGCACCAGGACAAAGGAATTGCCAACAAAATGACCCCATTTTGGAAAGCAAACACCCCAACGTATAATCTATGAGGCATAATGAGTCTTTTGAACGGTTATTTTTTTTCCAGAAGTTTTTGGAAAATGTGGAAAAAAAATAAAAACGCATTTTTTTTACACAAAGTTGTCCATTTATAAGATATTTCCAACACATAGCAAAAATGACACCCCAAAATACATTCTGCTACTCCCCCTGAGTATGGGGATACCACATGTGTGAGACTTTTACACAGCTTGGCCCATACAGTGGCCCAACATCCAAGTAGCACCATCAGGCGTTCTAGGAGCATACATTACATAGATAATTTCCTGGCAACCTATCATTTTTGAAGGCCCTTCATATTTCTAACACATAGCATGTACATACCAAGAATTATAATCCAAAATAAATTCTATTGCGGAAAGGATAAAAAAAAAAGTATTACCTGTGCTTTTAGTAGTGTCCACAGAAGAGAGCACTGGTCCAGGCAGCAGTCAGGGATGTGCTTAGCGACAACAATAACTATCCAGGCAGCAGGCAGGAATATTGTCTATAGTCGGCACAGCACAGTCCATAGGAATTGTCCAGGCAGAGACAGCCAGCACAGCCATAATATTGGTCCTGGTACACTGTTACCTGCAGACACACATTATTGTACCGCTCTCCAGCCCTTCATAAACATACTGCCTCTTGCTACAGCGAATTATTTCATAGTCAAGGTAGCAGGCAGATGTGTGGTCCGTTCATGCGGCAGGCAAAGGCATGATGGCAGTAAGTCAGCAGAAGGCTGAGGGCCGCAATCGGGCAAGACCTGTGCACAGGGGCACAGGGGTAGAGGCTTCGACCCACCCAAATCTCTATGAAGCCTCCGGACTCCAGACCCTAATCCGGAAATTACAAAACCGGGAGAAAACAAAAAAAATTGTTATCTCTATCCGGAAAAACTATTCTGGAGCCCCTCACATATGTGAGACCCCTGTGTACTATAGTAGCAGGGCAACAGATCAGTCCAAGTGGTAGGCAAAAGCATAGTCCATAAAACAAGCCAGGGTCAGTTAACTTGCAAGCAGTCCAAGCGGTAGGCAGAAGAGTAGTCACAAAACAGGCTAGGGTCAGTTCACGAGCAAGCAGTCCAAACGGTGGGCAGAGGCATAGTCAAAACAGGCCAGGGTCAGTTCATGTGGAAGCAGTCCAAACGGTAGGCAGAGGCATAGTCAAAAAGCAGGCCAAGGTCAGTTCACATTGAAGGCAGTGGCATGGTTATTTTGGGGAAGCATGGAAAATGATCAGCGAAAATGGGGAAAATATGGGCTAATAACTTGGGGATGTATGATACAGTTCGAAGCATTCACCAATGCAAAGGCCAGGTTGGGAGGGACACTGGGGACAATGGTAGCTTGTATCTTTTCGAAAACCTCTTCTGCTGCACACACGACATTTTTTTTGCCGTCTTCGGCCTGCTTCCGATGGTGGAATGCTGTACAGGAAGTGGCGTTCATGAAGTCGGCTAACAGCATCAGAACGAGGTAATTCTGGGAGGGGTCTTTGTGGATAGATGAGGGACGTGACTACTTCTTCTATGAATTTTAGGAAGGAGGCGGGGCTTTCTGTGGATTTTGTGTAGATTATGTAGGAATTGTAAATGGCCAAATGGATTAGATATATTGCTACCTTCTTATACCAGAATCGGGACCTCCTTATTGACAAATAGGGCTGAATCATTTGGTCATTGAAATCCACCCCCCCCATGTAGAGATTATAGTCTTGGACACATGTCGGTTTTTCAATGGGACCTCGTCTTCGCTGAACTACCACTGCAGTGTCATCATGAATGGTGGACATCATGTGCACGTTCCTGTTATCCTTCCACCTCAAGGCCAGCACTTCATTACATCTCAGTGTTGCTCTTTCCCCCTTTTTCAGCCTTTTGTTCACAATGGATTGTGGGAAGCCCTTCCTATTTTTTCTTGATGTTCCGCAGGCCAGGGTTTTTTCAATATATAGGTGTCTGAAAAGGGGCAGGCTGGTATAAAAGTTGTCCAGGTATATATGATAGCCTTTTTTTAGAAGTGGGTAAGCCAGGTCCCATACAATTTTTCCAGTTGTGCCCATGTAGGCCGGGCACTCAGGGGGCTGGAGCTGGGAATCTCTTCCCTCATATATGCGGAATGCATATAGATATCCCGTGGCTCTCTCACACAGCTTGTAAAATTTGACTCCATATTTGGCCTTTTTGCTAGGAATATACTGTTTTATTCCTAGCCGGCCTGAAAATGGTACCAGGGACTCATCCACACATATATTCTTCTCGGGGACATAAAGTTCTGCAAATCGTTGGGAAAATGAATTTATTAGTGGGCGAATCTTGTACAGCTTATTGGAATTTGGATGATTGCGGGGAGGGCACTGGGTGTTGTCGTTAAAATGAAAGAATCTCATAATCATCTCATATCGGGACCTGGACATAGCGGCAGAATACATGGGCATATGGTGGATGGGGTGGGTGGACCAATAGGTGTGTCCTTCATTTTTTTTTGTAAGCCCCATATTTAGGGTGAGGCCCAAAAACAATTTGAACTCCTCCAAGTTCAAATCTCTCCACTCAAACGGACGGGCATAAGATGATTGGGGGTTGCTGGCAATATACTGCTGGGCATACAAATTTGTCTGGTCCACAATGAACTGCAGCAAAGTGTCGGGCAAAAACAGGTGAAAAAAATTGATCTATGTAAAATTTTGGGTGTTGGCCTGCACACCTGGCTGCGCTGTGAAAGGGGGAATATTTGGTGATCCCGAGTTGGAAGGCAGCCATGTTGGGTTGGCAAGACCATCTGGCATATAGGTAGCGGCCCTGGCTCTTGGGGGCCAGTAGTTGGGGGAGTTGAATTTCCTGTGCTGGAACTCAGGTGTGATGTGGCAGCACTGGTACTGGGCATTTGTGCGAGGGGCCTATCTCTGGTGGCAGCACTGGTACTGGGCATTTGTGCGCGGGGCCCATCTCTGGTGGCAGCACTGGTACTGGGCCTTTGTTCCTGGGGCCTATTGCTGGCGGCAGCACTGGTACTGGGCCTTTCTTCCTGGGGCCTATTTCTGGCAGCAGAGCTGGTACTGGGAATATAATCCCGGTTGCTGGCGGCTTCCTGGGTTCCAGAGTGTCGTGCCCTTTTAGGAGGGACCCATTCTTTATCCGAACCATTGCTACTCTCGATCGGCTCAAATGCCGAACTTGTTTCGGAATCAGAATGGGACTCTGATGAGAGCTCCCCGGTGCTCTCATCAGTCATAGAGAGCATCTGGAACGCCTCCTCACTTGTATATCCTCTTTTGGACATGGCTGTGTGGCAGGTAGCTGTGCGACAGGTGACAGATGGGTGGCAGGTGACGGTCACTGATGGGCTGTGCAATGGGTGGCAGGTGACGTTCACTGAGAGGTGATGGTGTGATGGGCGATGGTCACAGATAGTTGACAGGCGACGGTCACTGATGGGTGACAGGTGCACCGCTGATGGTCACTGATGGGTGACAGGGTACAGTCACTGATGGGTGACGGGTGAGAGGGCACGGTCACTGATGGGTGACAGGCCACGGATGGTGACAGGTGATAGTCACAGATTGTTGACAGGCGACGTCACTGATGGGTGACGGGTGCACCGCTGATGGTCACTGGTGGGTGACGGGTGGCAGGGCACGGTCACTGGTGGGTGACGGGTGACAGGGCAGGTCACTGATGGGTGACGGGTGACAGGGCAGGTCACTGATGGGTGACGGGTGACAGGGCACAGTCACTGGTGGGTGACAGGGCACCGCTGATGGTCACTAATGGCAGTCTCTATGTGACAGGTGCACTTTTTATGGGGTGACTGTTGGGTGACAGATGACAATTGGGGGGGGCGATGGGACAGAAGTGGTGTTGGTGCAGACACTACAAATACAAAGATCTGTAACTCACTGCTCCTGGCTCTTCTCTCCTCACACTGGAAACGGTGTGTGAGGAGAGAAGGGCTAGTAACAGCTAGTGACAGCTCTTTGTTTACACTTAGTGATCGGCTGTGAATGGATCACAGCCGATCACATGGTACACAGTACTAGCCAATGGCTGTAAACTATCTTCGGTGACGAGCAGTGTTCCCGGGGAACACGCCGCCACCGACGTGCACGCGCAGCGCGCTCACGATCGCGCGCATGCGCCGTGCAATGCGGGATGTACCGTTAGTGATTTCATCACGGCCGATCACGTGGTAAACAGCCATGCGCAGTGGCTGTTCACCCCTGTCGGTGACGAGCGGTGTCTCGGTGATACGCCGCCACCGACAGTACAGGGCTGCGCGCTCACGATCGCGCGCATGCCCTGTTTAAACGGCGGACGTCATATGACGTCCACTCAGAATAATAGGCTTACCGTCCGGCCGTCATATGACGGTGGGCGGTAGGCTAGCGGTTAAACAAGTGTGATAAACTGTACTTCTGTCTCGGTCTGATTAATGGTTTCTGACAGGGGTGTGTATCTTTTCTGTGCCCCTGTCAATTGCTTTGACCAAAATCCAATGGGTATTGCTCTCTGTCCTTTCTTTTTGTTTGGCTGCCACAGACTCCAAGATATGGTACCATCCTGCTCTACTACATCCAGCTGAAATGGTACTCCTTGTCTCACGGGTCCCAATCCCTGATGCTGCAAAATTACTTCTTTAGCAGCAAGGAATGTGGTGTTCTGCGCTGAACCACATGAGAACGCAATCTTTTTTCTTGTGACATATTATATAGGCCTCAGGATTAGTCCAAGATATGGGATGAACAATCTCCAGAATCCCACAACTCCAATGAACTTCTTTGCCTCCTTTTTGGTAGTAGGGGAAGACAGTGCCTGGTTAGTTTGCACAACTATCTCTGGAATGTTCCTCTGTGGTCCAGTCCACATCATTCCCAGGAAGTTCACCTCTGTGGCAGGTCCTTGGACTTTCTCTTTGTTGATAGCCCACCCTCATTTCTCCATGTGCTGTATCAGCAGGTGCAGTGCTTCAGTTACATCTTCTTTCATCCCAGAGATAATGATGTCATCAATGTAGTGAAACACAGCAACTTTCAAATTCAGGGTACTTAAATCTTGGGCAATCAGTCCATGACAAATTGTTGGAGAATGAACACAGTCTTCAGGAAGCACAAAGGCAAACTGGTTCTGACACTCTGGGTCTATCAAAATAGAAAATAAGCCATTAATGTCTATCACAGCATAATATTCTCCTGCCTCTTTAGCAGTTTTATCAATGATTGAGATCATATAAGGTACAGCTGACTTCAATGGAGGTGCCACTTTGTTTAAATCTCTGTAATCCACAATGCATTCTATATGTCCCATCAGGTTTCTTTACTGGGAAAATCAGAGACGAGAAAGGACTTACAGCAGGTCTAAGGATCCCTACTCTCAACAATTCTTGAATAGTCTCCCCAATTTCTTTGTGGCCTCCAGGAAGTCTGTACTGCTTGGGACAGACTGGCTTCTCTGATGGAGGAATGTAGACAATGGTCCATTTTGCATGACCTCTGACCACAGCCTTCACCGCCCTAACCAGATACGCTTTATCAGAATACCCTAATGTGAATGTACCCCTTTCAGTCTGAATTGACTGACCTTGAAGTACATCCATCCCAAGAATATTTTCAGGTAACTCTGATACCAAAACATTTGTCCCAAATCCTGGTCCCTTGCCAATAGTCAGTTTCACCCGTGTCCTAACTGCTGGTGTGGTTTTCCCTCCCAAACCTTCTACATAAATCAATTCTCCTTTGTGACGAGAAGGATTACCTTGCAAAAGTGTAACTTCAGCTCCAGTATCAACTAAAGCCATCAGATGTGTAGGCGAAAATGGACTTCCTCCACCATACAGTGACAGGTGCATATGGGCGTCAGTCTCCTGCTGTCAGTGTCCTCATTGCTATCACAGGAGACCCACCTTCCCTTCATAAAGGATAAGGAACCTCCCAATCCCCTTTTCTGATTCTCTCTAACTCCTCCCCAGGATAAAGGGATTTGAGTTTGGTTCATGTATAGTTTTAGGAATTGGTTTGGGGCTAACAGAAGGGGTCTGTTCTGTTTCCTCTAAATGTAAGCTTATGTTATCTTCACTAGGAGTAGTGTTTCTAACCCTGACAATTGTCCTCACTAACGCTTTCCACCTCTTCAGCAATTCTGCAGTAGAAATCCCATCTATTTCATCTTTAGGTATTCCTGCCTTTAATAGGTCCACCCACATTTTTTTCCCTAGATATAACTAGGCTGGTTTTTGTATTCACCTCCTGTCTTCTCTACCCCATTCCCTTTCTTCTATTTTCTTTTGTGCCTGTATTCTTCCTGTCTGGCCTTGACCTTATCTACTGCCCTGACAGGTTTTTTTTTAGTCTCCTCTAGCTCTCCCAACTGGCTTAAAAGGGTAGTGGCTTCATGAATCTTGCTGTTTAATCCCATGCCTCCGAGCAAGGACAATAAAGGAGCCCTGAGATTAAATGGTGCAGACTTCATCAGCTTAGAGCGCAGAGCAGACATAAAGGGTTCCACATCTGGGCCCATCCATTCTGGAAACGTATTTAATCCTGTTCTACGACCCATCTCACGTACCCTGGAAATACCCTCTCCTATTGATCTCCAGGAGTAGGTATTTTCCAGGTCAGTAGGTCTAGCGTATACTCAGACTATTCCATGTCTCACAAGAACTAACAGTGAAAAATTCACACTAAACTCTGGCTTTTTGCATGGCCTGGCGCAATTGTGGATCATGGGTTAACACTCCCATAGCCACTGCTTCCTTACCTGACAAACCAACACTGTCCGCCCCTTCATCCCACAAATATAGGAGCCAACTCAAAAGGGCTTCCCCGGACCTTTCTATTGTTTTGGCAGCTCATGGAGTTCAGTTTGTGTAAACTCCCGTACTTCTTCAAATTCAACATCTCTGGGGTTGCGATAATACTCCCCATCTGCCAAATCCTCTCTATCATGTTGTCTTTTCCTATGCTTAGTAATGAGAGGTCTGGCACACTTTTTCTTTCCCAATAGCAGATCATCATCTGAAATATCAAACTCTATCTCTTCATCCTCACTATCATTTGAGGAGAGCGCATCCTCACACTCCCAGTTTTGGGATGTGAAAATGGCACGTACCCTGGCTTTACTAACAGGTTTACAGCCCTTCTTTTTCCTTAAGGCATTCATTGATTTGGTCATGAGGGCTGCATACTGCTCTTGCAAATCATCAGCCCGACTAGCAGTTGAACAAACACACTCTAAAGCTACTGCTGGTCATTTAATGCCTTAATTTCTGCCTCTGCCTTCTCCCTCCTATATGATTCAGTATAGAGAGCATGGAGAAGGTACCAACCCATTGTGAACACTGTCCTCTTCTCTGCTTTACTTAGATAAAACTCTTCAAGGCTAGTCTACTAAATTATCTGAGACTTTATCACCCCAAGTCTTATTCAAGGGAGAAGCATACTTTGCAAATTCTTTATAGCAAGAGGCTCCCACTCATTGTTTCCGGCCCAGATAGGTAAGCTGCACATTTCCTTCTGGCCACCAGAAACCTCTGCAGCTTTGCTTTTCCTAAACAGTTCACGCAGCATTTTACCTAGCACAAGCTACACAACACACCACACAAAACAGGTCTGCTTCAGTTAAATTTTTAGCGCAAATCCAGGCCACGAGCCCCCAAATGTTATGCTTGCGTCTTTTTCTTTAAAGGTTCTTGCAGTAAAACTAAGGAAACTTAGACCTCTGTGGTATATTAATGTGCTTTTACTAAACAAAAATGCTTTACATACAAAACTATTACAATAGGAATATAATACAAGACCGAAAGATATACCTACAACAAGAAAAATGCTACCTAATTCCTAGCAAAACTATGGTCTGAATACAATAATACACAAAAAGATTACTTAGCTCCGTTTATAGAAATGTCACAGACTCCTTGGCAATGAGGGCCCTTTGATGATTGCAAGAGATCGGGCGAAAAGCAACTTCAGGTTCTGGCAGAGACCTTCCTTGATGTTACGTCATTACAAAGTCCTGCTCTCAAATCTCTGTTCTTCGCTTTTGTTTGGAAAGTTTTAAGAAGACAATCTCACCTGGGGATATCCTTTTCTGCCCAATTACACTGATGCCACAAATAGCAAAAACTCAAGCTATATATTTATAGTTGACAAGAACACCTGTATAAAAAATGCTAGCAGAGAGGGTATTTTGTGTAAGCACTCCTGGACATCTGTTGGACAAATGTCCACTTGCAGAAAGCCTGAACAAACAGACCAAATGTCTGAATGTGAAGCTGGGATAGTCCTAAAAATATATACAGTATAAATATACATATCATATACACACAGCTCCATTAACAGTCAGGTCCATAAATATTGGGACATCGACACAATTCTAATCTTTTTGGCTCTATACACCACCACAATGGATTTGAAATGAAACGAACAATATGTGCTTTAACTGCAGACTTTCAACTTTAATTTGAGGGTATTTACATCCAAATCAGGTGAACGGTGTAGGAATTACAACAGTTTGTATATGTGCCTCCCACTTTTTAAGGGACCAAAAGTAATGGGACAGATTAACAATCATCCATCAAACTTTCACTTTTTAATACTTGGTTGCAAATCCTTTGCAGTCAATTACAGTCTGACGTCTGGAACGCATAGACATCACCAGACGCTGGGTTTCATCCCTGGTGATGCTCTGCCAGGCCTCTACTGCAACTGTCTTCAGTTCCTGCTTGTTCTTGGGGCATTTTCCCTTCAGTTTTGTCTTCAGCAAGTGAAATGCATGCTCAATCGGATTCAGGTCAGGTGATTGACTTGGCCATTGCATAACATTTCACTTCTTTCCCTTAAAAAAAACTCTTTGGTTGCTTTTGCGGTATGCTTCAGGTCATCTGCCCTGTGAAGCGCCGTCCAATGAATTCTGAAGCATTTTGCTGAATATGAGCAGATAATATTGCCCGAAACACTTCAGAATTCATCCTGCTGCTTTTGTCTGCAGTCACATCATCAATAAATACAAGAGAACCAGTTCCATTGGCAGCCATACATACCCACGCCATGATACTACCACCACCATGCTTCACTGATGAGGTGGTATGCTTTGGATCATGAGCAGTTCCTTTCCTTCTCCATACTCTTCTCTTCCCATCACTCTGGTACAAGTTGATCTTGTTCTCATCTGTCCATAGGATGTTGTTCCAGAACTGTGAAGGCTTTTTTAGATGTTGTTTGGCAAACTCTAATCTGGCCTTCCTGTTTTTGAGGCTCACCAATGGTTTACATCTTGTGGTAACCCTCTGTATTCACTCTGGTGAAGTCTTCTCTTAATTGTTGATTTTGACACACATACACCTACCTCCTGGAGAGTGTTCTTGATCTGGCCAACTGTTGTGAAGGGTGTTTTCTTCACCAGGGAAAGAATTCTTTGGTCATCCACCACAGTTGTTTTCCGTGATCTTCCGGGTCTTTTTGTGTTGTTGAGCTCACCGGTGCGTTCTTTCTTTTTAAGGATGTTCCAAACAGTTGATTTGGCCACACCTAATGTTTCTGCTATCTCTCTGATTGGTTTGTTTTGTTTTTTCAGCCTAATGATGGCTTGCTTCACCGATAGTGACAGCTCTTTGGATCTCATATTGAGAGTTGACAGCAACAGATTCCAAATGCAAATAGCACACTTGAAATGAACTCTGGACCTTTTATCTGCTCCTTGTAAATGGGATAATGAGGGAATAACACACACCTGGCCATGGAACAGCTGAGCAGCCAATTGTCCCATTACTTTTGGTCCCTTAAAAAGTGGGAGGCACATATACAAACTGTTGTAATTCCTACACCGTTCACCTAATTTGGATGTAAATACCCTCAAATTAAAGCTGAAAGTCTGCAGTTAAAGCACAACTTGTTTGTTTTATTTCAAATCCATTGTGGTGGTGTATAGAGCCAAAAAGATTAGAATTGTGTCGATGTCCCAATATTTATGGACCTGACTGTATATTATATACATTAAAACACATCAGATGCAATACAGAGTGATAACACCAAATTTAACACACCTGCTTCCCATTCACACCTGAGACCTTGTAACACTAACGAGTCACATGACATCGGGGAGGGAAAATGGCTAATTGGGCCCAATTTGGACATTTTCACTTAGAGGTGTACTCACTTTTGTTGCCAGTGGTTTAGACATTAATGGCTGTGTGTTGAGTTATTTTGAGGGGACAGCAAATTTACACTGTTATACAAGCAGTACATTCACTACTTTACATTGTAGCAAAGTGTCATTTCTTCAGTGTTGTCACATGAAAGGATATAATAAAATATTTACAAAAATGTGAGGGATGTACTCACTTTTGTGAGATACTGTAGGTGAATAGTGGAAAAAAAGATATCCACAGACATTGTCCAAGATTTTTTTATTATTTTTTTTATTTTTAATACAAGCACCTGAATTTGACTTGGCATCAGCCTCCTGCAGTCCCTCTACAGCAGAGCTGTAGAGAGGGGAAGGGAGAAGCAGCACAAGGAGTCAGTTTTGTGTGTTGCCGTGCTGATAGGTGGAAAGGACAGAGTGACAAAGTCAAGCATATCAATGTGCTGCTTCATTGCCCAGTCACAGGGTGGAGGTGTATAGGAGACCTGTAAGTGAAAGTGAAACTGCAGCAGATAAAGATCAGGTTAGGCAGGACTGTGCTGTATGGCAGAGCTGTGTAAATCTCAGGACCGGATGGACAGAAATGCAAATCCTTTGGCAGGTAAAACAGCCGTCGTATATGTATTTCATCTATTTTGCTGTTTGCCTGGAGTTTAGCTGTAACAACCATTCTTCCAGTAAAAATGAAGCCTTCTTGCAATACTATTTTCCATGCCAACAGACATTCATTGTAAACACATTGCTGGGAAACAATAAAACGTTTAAATATATTCCTGAAATTGTCCAAAATAACCTTTTTGTAAGTAGAAGTCAGTTTATTGTCACAGTCATGTTCCTTGTACTAATAAACCTTCTACACACAGATGTAAACAATTCCTCTGGTCTGTTTAGCTGGTTGTGGCATGCACGTATCAGCGTCGAGTGCATGCTGGGCGAACCGTATGTCATGTCAAGTCTTGTCACCACAAGCCACTCTGACACAATAAGTATGTGATTTACACAGCCAACAAACACAGGGGACTGGAAACACCAGAATGTAATAGCACAGAGGAATGCACGGCTTAAACTAATTTTATACGGATGGAGCGTCACTGTATTACTCATCTCTTTGGGTGTACAGTGACAGACGGTTATGTTTAATGTGTATGGCTCCAGAAGCCCCTCCCTGGCTCCCACTGAATATTTTAAATGAAAGCTTACCAACCAAGAACAAAAACGTGACATGTTGCAGCATACAGTTCTCCAATGTCGCAGCTGCTTTTTTCCCCTTAAAGTGGATGTAAACCTTCACATATACCCAGTGAAGTGAACAGCCTCAAATGACACACAGAGATGAAACAAATCTCCCTACATACATTTTACATGTATACAGCGGGGGCGGAAAGTCCTTCAGACCCTCTTAAATTTTTCACTCTTTGTTATATTGCAGCCATTTGCTAAAATCATTTAAGTTAATTTTTTTCCTCATTAATGTACACACAGCACCCCATATTGACAGAAAAACACAGAATTGTTGACATTTTTGCAGATTTATTAAAAAAGAAAAACTGAAATATCACATGGTCCTAAGTATTCAGACACTTTGCTGTGACACTCATATATTTAACTCAGGTGCTGTCCATTTCTTCTGATCATCCTTGAGGTGGTTCTACACCTTCATTTGAGCCCAGCTGTGTTTGATTATACTGATTGGACTTGATTAGGAAAGCCACACACCTGTCTATATAAGACCTTACAGCTCACAGTGCATGTCAGAGTAAATGAGAATTATGAGGTCAAAGGAACTGCCTGAAGAGCTCAGAGACAGAATTGTGGCAAGGCACAGATCTGGCCAAGGTTACAAAAAAATTTCTGCTGCACTTAAGGTTCCTAAGAGAACAGTGGCCTCCATAATCCTTAAATGGAAGACATTTGGGACGACCAGAACCCTTCCTAGAGCTGGCCGTCCAGCCAAACTGAGCTATCAGGGGAGAAGAGCCTTGGTGAGAGAGGTAAAGAAGAACCCAAAGATCACTGTGGCTGAGCTCCAGAGATGCAGTCGGGAGATGGGAGAAAGTTGTAGAAAGTCAACCATCACTGCAGCCCTCCACCAGTCGGGACTTTATGGCAGAGTGGCCCGACGGAAGCCTCTCCTCAGTGCAAGACACATGAAAGCCAGCATGGAGTTTGCTAAAAAACACCTGAAGGACTCCAAGATGGTGAGAAATAAGATTCTCTGGTCTGATGAGACCAAGATAGAACTTTTTGGCCTTAATTCTAATCGGTATGTGTGGAGAAAACCAGGCACTGCTTATCATCTTTCCAATACAGTCCCAACAGTGAAGCATGGTGTTGGCAGCATTATGCTGTGGGGGTGTTTTTCAGCTGCAGGGACAGGACGACTGGTTGCAATCGAGGGAAAGATGAATGCGGCTAAGTACAGGGACATCCTGGATGAAAACCTTCTCCAGAGTGCTCAGGACTTCAGACTGGGCCAAAGGTTTACCTTCCAACAAGATAATGACCCTAAGCACACAGCTAAAATAATGAAGGAGTGGCTTCACAACAACTCAGTGACTGTTCTTGAATGGCCCAGCCAGAGCCCTGACTTAAACCCAATTGAGCATCTCTGGAGAGACCTAAAAATGGCTGTCCACCAACTGCTCTGGTCACAGTATGTAAAAAAAAAAAAAAAATGTATTTTTTTTTTTATTTTACATACTGTCCCTAGTCAGTGTTTCTGATCACCACCACACCATTCATGTAGTGATGATGCACTGCTCTAATGACAGTATATAAAAAAAATTGTGAAAAAAACTTATTTAATTTCTTAAATTTTCAGAGAATGTGACAAAAATCTACAGCTTCAAAAAACTCACTATTCCTCTTACCAGGGCCGATCCCAGGCGGGTGCACGGGGTGCAGTGCACCCAGGCGCCAGAGAGGTGGGGGCGCTGCAGCACCAGAGTGCTCCCCTCCCTCCTCCTCCTCCCCTCCGTGTCCAGAAGTAGTTCTGTTTGCAGGTCACCGCCGCGGAGCGGCCGCTGTGTTTCACACTGCTAGAGCCGGGCTGTCCCCCCTCCCTCCTCCTCCTCCTGTCAAAGGAGAGCAGCCGCCGAAGATTGGAGCGGCTGGTCTCTGTGTTGAGAGAGACCAGCCGCGCAGTGACTTCGCTGGGGGCGGGGGGCGGCCCGTGCCTGCAGCTTGACACAGGTTCTCTCCTCCTCTGTCCCTCACTCCCGCCTAAGCTGCTGCCTGTCTCGATCTGGTCTTCACCCGGGCAGCGCGGCTGCACACTGTCCTCTCTAGCTGCCGCCCGGGTGTTAATGTTTCTGTACTAATAGAGGGAGGTTTGTCCCTGGGGCGGTCTGTACTAATCGAGGGGGGTTTGTCCTTGGCGGTCTGTACTAATCGAGGGGGGTTTGTCCTTGGCGGTCTGTACTAATCGAGGGGGGTTTGTCCTGGGGGGGTCTGTACTAATGGGGGGGTTGTCCTGGAGGGGTCTGTACTAATGGGGGGTTGTCCTGGGGGGTCTGTACTAATGGAGGGGGTTTGTCCTGGGGGGGTTAATGGAGGGGGATTTGTCCTGGGGGGTCTGTACTAATGGAGGGGGAGTTGTCCTGGGGGGTCTGTACTAATGGAGGGGGAGTTGTCCTGGGGGGGTCTGTACTAATGGAGGGGGGGTTATCCTGGGGGGTCTGTACTAATGGAGGGGGTTTGTCCTGGGGGGTTAATGGAGGGGGGTTTGTTCTGGGGGGTCTGTACTAATGGAGGGGGAGTTGTCCTGGGGGGTCTGTACTAATGGAGGGGGAGTTGTCCTGGGGGGGTTTGTACTAATGGAGGGGGGGTTGTCTTGGGGGGTCTGTACTAATGGAGGGGGGTTGTCTTGGGGGGGTCTGTACTAATGGAGGGATTTGTCCTGGGGGCCTGTACTAATGGAGGGGGGGTTTGTCCTGGGGGGGTTAATGGAGGGGGGTTTGCCCTAGGGGGGTCTGTACTAATGGAGGGGGAGTTGTCCTGGGGAGGTCTGTACTAATGGAGGGGGAGTTGTCCTTTTGGGGTCTGTACTAATGGAGGGGGGTTGTCTTGGGGGTCTGTACTAATGGAGGGGAGGGGTTGTCTTGGGGGGGGTCTGTACTAATGGAGGGATTTGTCCTGGGGGTCTGTACTAATGGAGGGGGGGTTTGTCCTGGGGGGTCTGTACTAATGGAGGGGGGTTGTCCTTTGGGGTCTGTACTAATGGAGGGGGGTTGTCCTGGGGGGGTCTGTACTAATGAAGGGGATTTGTCCTGGTGGGGTCTGTACTAATGGAGGGGGGATTTGTCCTGGGTGGGTTCTGTACTAATGGAGGGGGGATTTGTCCTGGGGGGTCTGTACTAATGGAGGGGGTTTGTTCTGGGGGGGTCTGTGCTAATGGAGGGGGGGTGTTTGTCCTGGGGGGGTCTGTACTAATGGAGGGGGGTTGTCCTGGGGGGGTCTGTATTAATGGAGGGGGTTTGTCCTGGTGGGGGTCTGTACTAATGGAGGGGGGTTTGTCCTGGTGGGGGGTCTGTACTAATGGAGGGGGGGTTTGTCCTGGGGGGTCTGTACTAATGAAGGGGGGATTTGTCCTGTGGGGGTCTGTACTAGTGGAGGGGGATTCTCCTGGGGGGTCTGTAGTAATGGAGGGGGTTTGTCCTGGGGGGTCTGTACTAATGGAGGGGGGTTTGTCCTGATGGGTCTGTACTAATGAAGGAGGGATTTGTCCTGTGGGGGTCTGTACTAGTGGAGGGGGTTTGTCCTGGGGGGTCTGTACTAATAGAGGGGGGTTTGTCCTGGGGGTCTGTACTAATGGAGGGGGGTTGTCCTGATGGGTCTTTACTAATGAAGGGGGGGGTTGTCCTGTGGGGGGTCTGTACTAATGGAGGGGGCTTTGTCCTGGGGGGGATCTGTACTAATGGAGGGGGGGTTGTCCTGGTGGGGGTCTACTAATGGAGGGGGGGTGGTTTGTCCTGGGGGGGTCTATACTGATGAAGGGGGGGTGTGTACTGAGAGAGGGGTTTATACTTAGTGGGGGGTCTGCACTGACGAAGGGGGGTCTATACTTAGTGGAGGGGGGTCTGTACTGAGGGGCAACTAAAGTTGGTGGAAGGGGGGTGACACCAACCCTAGTGACTTCACTGCAGCTGCGGGCTCTTCTTTTGCCCCTTCCCCTCCCTCTCCCTCTCCTCCGCACGTACACTGCTATACTAGTGGGTGGCGCTGGCCAGCACAGCCTCCCACTATGTTTCTTCCCCCGCCTTCATATCAGCCAGGGAAAAAATAGAATAGAAAAAGGAGCAGAGAAGAGGATTGTGGGACATGTAGTCCCGAGGACTGGCAGCCCCACTGTAACAGGGAAACTGCAGCCCACACAGCAGGCTCAGCTGAATGGGAGAGAGATACAGGAGCCTGAGAAAGCTTTCAGGGAAGTACACCCAGGACTCCAGAGGGAGAGGGCAGTGCTGAGGGAACACCATCATAGAGGGAACCCCACTGCCCTGCGCCACCATAGGGAAAGACACACAGCCTAGCGCCATCCCTGGCAGAGAAAGGAATGGAGTCACTGCCAGAATACAGATCTGGGTGCTACCCAGCGGAGTCACCACGGGCAATTCAGAGTGAGCAGACTCCTGATCAGAGAAACCATCGCTGGGTCAGGTGAGAGGGCCGATCGGCCATTATTTACTAACGTCCATAGGAACTGCAGTCTCTGACCATCTCCTGTATTATATCTGCAGTCTCTGACCATCTCTTGTATAATGTCTGCAGTCTCTGAAACTTCTCTTGTATCATGTCTGCAGTCTCTGACCTTCTCTTGTATCATGTCTTCAGTCTCTGACCTTCTCCTGTATCATGTCTTCAGTCTCTGACCATCTCCTGTACCATGTCTGCAGTCTCTGACCATCTCTTGTATCATGTCTGCAGTCTCTGACCATCTCTTGTACCATGTCTGCAGTCTCTGACCATCTCCTGTACCATGTCTGCAGTCTCTGACCATCTCTTGTATCGTGTCTGCAGTCTCTGACCATCTCTTGTATCATGTCTGCAGTCTCTGACCATCTCATGTATCATGTCGGCAGTCTCTGACCATCTCCTGTATCATGTCTGCAGTCTCTGACCATCTCTTGTATCATGTCTGCAGTCTCCGACCATCTCTTATATCATGTCTGCAATCTCTGACCAGCTTCTGTACCATGTCTGCAGTGTCTGACTGTCTCTTGTATCATGTCTACAGTCTCTGACCATCTATTCTATCTTGTCTGTAGTCTCTGACCATCTCCTGTGTTATGTCTGCAGTCTCTGACCATCTCTTGTATCATGTCTGCAGTCTCTGACCATCTCCTGTACTATGTCTGCAGTCTCTGATCATCTCCTGTATTATGTCTGCAGTCTCTGACCAACTCCTGTACCATGTCTGCAGTCTCTGACCATCTCCTGTACTATGTCTGCAGTCTCTGACTGTCTCTTGTATCATGTCTACAGTCTCTGATCATCTCCTGTACTAAATCTGCAGTCTCTGACCATCTCTTGTATCATGTCTGCAGTCTCTGACCATCTCCTGTACTATGTCTGCAGTCTCTGACTGTCTCTTGTATCATGTCTGCAGTCTCTGATCATCTCCTGTACTATGTCTACAGTCTCTGACCATCTCCTATACTATGTCTGCAGTCTCTGACCATCTCCTATACTATGTCTGCAGTCTCTGATCATCTCCTGTACCATGTCTGCAGTCTCTGATCATCTCCTGTACTATGTCTGCAGTCTCTGAGCATCTCCTGTATTATGTCTGCAGTCTCTGACCAACTCCTGTACCATGTCTGCAGTCTCTGATCATCTCCTGTACTATGTCTGCAGTCTCTGACTGTCTCTTGTATCATGTCTACAGTCTATGACTGTCTCTTCTATCATGTCTGCAGTCTCTGATCATCTCCTGTACTATGTCTGCAGTCTCTGACCATTTCTTGTATCATGTCTGCAATCTCTTACCAGCTTCTGTACCATGTCTGCAGTCTCTGACTGTCTCTTGTATCATGTCTACAGTCTCTGATCATCTCCTGTACCATGTCTGCAGTCTCTGATCATCTCCTGTACTATGTCTGCAGTCTCTGATCATCTCCTGTATCATGTCTGCAGTCTCTGATCATCTCCTGTACTATGTCTGCAGTCTCTGACCATCTCCTGTATCATGTCTACAGTCTTTGACCGTATCCTGTATTATGTCTGCAGTCTCTGATCATCTCCTGTATCATGTCTGCAGTCTCTGATCATCTCCTGTACTATGTCTGCAGTCTCTGATCATCTCCTGTATTATGTCTGCAGTCTCTGACCATCTCCTGTATTATGTCTGCAGTCTCTGACCATCTCTTGTATCATGTCTGCAGTCTTTGACCGTATCCTGTATTATGTCTGGGGACTCTTTCTAACAGAAGCCCTCTCTGTGTGCATCAGAGAGACTCCCCTCCAGGTCTCATTAGTGTTCTCTCTTCCTGTATTTTCTTTATTGTTAAGAGATCATGGGAGGATTTCAGGGTAACAAAGACTTCTTAGGGAGCAGCTCTGTATTTGAGTCGTTGCCATAGAATCATTTGTAAAGGGGAGGAGTTGGTAAGATGGCCACGCCCATGTGGGGGCGCCAGAAATATTTCTGCACCCAGGTGTCTGTGACCCTAGGATCGGGCCTGCCTCTTACTAAATAGATTGGGGTGTCTACTTTCCAAAAATGGGTCATTTGGTGGATATTTGTACTGTCCTGACTAGGGATGAGCTTCGTGTTCGAGTGGAACCCATGTTTGACTCGAACATCGGCTGTTCGCTCGTTCGCCGAATTGCGAACGATATGGGCCATTCGCGCCAAATTCGTGTGGCGCGCCAAGGCCCATGATTCACAGTGCATTGCTGGCTGATGATTGACCAAGCATGCACTATGACCTGCATGCTTGGCCAATCACAACGCCTTCTGTAGAGAGAGCTGTAATTGGCCAAAGCCAGGGTGGCTTTGGCCAATTATGGCTCAGGGGGTTTAGTACACGCTCCACACTATATAAGGCCGCCTGCACAGCGGCCCTGTGTATCCTGTTCCGGCGTTGAGAGACAGAGAGACGGTGTCATTTGATTTAAGTTAGATAGATTAGGCAGGACAGTCAGTCAGTTAGCTGCACTTACAGTGTATTGTGTATATATATGCATCCCAGGTGCTGTATATATATATATTTATATATATATATATATATATATATACACTGTATTCAGTTTAGCTAGATCCGTTCCTGTTATTATCTTCCTACTGACAGGCAGGCTTGTGTTATTACAGTATTTACAGCTACCTGAAGAAAATTGCTGGTGTTCTTCTTATCCTATTAGTACCACAGTCAGGCAGCTAGACTATTTACAGTTAGTGTAGTGCATCCTCCTCACAGTGTTCAGCTAAAGCTACAAGTTAGTTTAGTGTGACCTCTGCACAGTGTTCAGCTAAAGCTGCAAGTTAGTGTAGTGCGACCTCTGCACAGTGTTCAGCTAAAGCTACAAGTTAGTGTAGTACGTCCTCTGAACAGTGTTCAGCTAAAGCTACAAGTTAGTGTAGTGCGACCTCTGCACAGTGTTCAGCTAAAGCTACAAGTTAGTGTAGTGCGTCCTCTGAACAGTGTTCAGCTAAAGCTACAAGTTAATGTAGTGCACAGTGTTCAGCTAAAGCTACAAGTTAGTGTAGTGTGTCCTCCTCACAGTGTTCAGCTAAAGCTACAAGTTAGTGTAGTGCGTCCTCCTCACAGTGTTCAGCTAAAGCTACAAGTTAATGTAGTGCACAGTGTTCAGCTAAAGCTACAAGTTAGTGTAGTGCGTCCTCCTCACAGTGTTCAGCTAAAGCTACAAGTTAGTGTAGTGCACAGTGTTCAGCTAAAGCTACAAGTTAGTGTAGTGAGTCCTCCTCCCAGTGTTCAGCTAAAGCTACAAGTTAGTGTAGTACGTCCTCTGACCAGTGTTCAGCTAAAGCTACAAGTTAGTGTAGTGCGTCCTCTGAACAGTGTTCAGCTAAAGCTACAAGTTAGTGTAGTGCGACCTTTGCACAGTGTTCAGCTAAAGCTACCTGTAGAAGGTTGGTGGTGTTTTCCTGATCCTATCACTACCGCAGGCAGCTACATTATTTTAATGTTAGTGTAGTGTGTCCTCTGCACAGTGTTCAGCTAAAGCTACAAGTTAGTGTAGTGCGACCTCTGCACAGTGTTCATCTAAAGCTACCTGTAGAAGATTGGTGGTGTTCTCATACTACAGGCAGGCAGTTGATTTTGCTAGCTGCAGTATCAGTATATATATATATATATATATATATATATCCCAGCTTAGTGCAGCTACATCTCACTGCAGGCCATTAGTATGTCTGGAAGGCCAACCAGGAGAGGCAGACGGTCACAAGCCAATAAAAGAGGGCAAGCAGGCTCTGTGTCTAGAGGCAACAGTGCTGGTTGTGGAGACGGTGCATCCTCATCAGCACAGGGCCGTGGGACGCGCTTGGCCTTTTTTTCGGCAGCTGGCTGTGTTGAGCCGCAACATGCGGAAGACTTGGTTGAGTGGATGACCAAGCCATCCTCATCCTCCTCATCCTCCCTCACTCATGCTCAGGGTACTTTGTCTGGCAAAGCAGCTGCCAACGCAGCCTCTTCCCTTGGCTCAGTGGCATCAGTGACTCCTTCCCTAGCCCCACCATGTCCTCCTGAGAAGTCTCTCAAACTGTTTGACCACAGTGTTGGGTACATGCTCCAGGAGAATGCCCAGCGTTTAGAAGGCTCTGATGATGATACTGAGCTAGATGAAAGCAGTAACGTGAGCACGGCCAGAGGGGGTGCCCAAGAAGGACAGCAATCTGGCAGTCATGCTCCCCCTGCTGCAGCATATTGCTAGGTTTGCTCCAGTGATGAGGAGGGAGGGGATGATGAGGTCACTGACTCAACGTGGGTGCCTGATAGGAGAGAGGAGGAGGAGGCACATCACCAACGAGGCAGGATGCCCTCCAGGGGCCAGCCTAAGGGCAGCACACTGACTGCACCACACCGCAAAGCTCTGCATGTGCAGGGCGCTGCGGTCTCTGCGCGTTATTCCAAAAGTTCTTTGGTGTGGGCCTTTTTTGAGATGAGTGCATCAGATCGCACTGCTGCTATTTGCAACATATTTCTCAAGCGTATCTCGCGTGGCCAAAACATCTCCCGCTTGGGCACCACATGCTTGACCAGATATATGTTGACCTGCCATGCAGTTCGTTGGCAAGTGTATCTAAGAGACCCACACCAAAGAACAAGGAGGACCTCTCCTTGCTCCTCATCAGCTGACATCTCCAACCCCACTATACCTTCAGTCCTCTCTGAGACCTGCACTGAGAGGAATGAAGGTGTAGAATTAGGTGTGTCACAGCCAAGTACTTGTGGGTAATCTGCTTTCGGTACACCGACGTCAGATTGTACCAGGCAAATTTCCCTGCCCCAGCTGCTGCACCGCCGAAAGAAGTTCGCTCCCAGCCATCCACATGCCCAGAGGTTGAATGCTAGCTTGGCAAAATTGCTAGCACTTCAACTGCTAACTTTTCAGTTGGTGGACTCTGCCCCCTTCCGTGAGTTTGTGGAATGTGCGGTTCCTCAGTGGCAGGTACCCAAACGCCACTTTTTCTCACGGAAGGCGATTCCGGCTCTCTACCGGCATGTGGAAGGCAATGTCCATGCCTCGCTGGACAGGGCGGTCAGTGGTAAGGTGCATATTATCGCTGACTCATGGTCCAGCAGGCATGGACAGGGACATTGGGACATTACCTAAGTTTCACAGCGCATTGGGTGACTCTGCTGGCAGCTGGGAAGGATGCAGGACAAGGTGCAGTAGTGTTGGAGGTTGTTCCACCACCACGCTTCCAAAATGCCACTACTAATGATTCTGACACACCTCTCTCCTCCACCCCCTCCTCTTCTTCTTCCTCCATGGCCTCTTCCTGTGCTTTGTCCTCGGAACCAGCGGTGCTCCATAGGCGTTTAAGGGGCTACTCAAGTATGCAGGCCAAAAGATGCCATGCGGTGCTTGAGCTGGTGTGCTTGGGGGACAGGAGCCACACTGGGGCAGAGGTTCTGTCAGCTCTGCAGGGGCAGGTTCAGTGGTGGTTGACGCCACGCCAACTTAAGGCAGGAATGGTGGTTTGTGACAATGGCACCAACCTCCTCTCCGCCCTCCGACAGGGACAAATTACCCATGTGCCCTGTTTGGCTCACGTCCTTAACTTGGTGGTGCAGCGGTTCATGGGCAAGTACCCGGGCTTACAGGATGTCCTGAGGCAGGCCAGGAAAGTCTGTGTGCATTTCTGCCGGTCATGTAATGTCAGTGCTCGGCTGGCAGACCTCCAAAAGGAATTTAACCTGCCCAAGAACCGCCTAATCTGTTACATGCCCACCAGGTGGAACTCAACGTTGGCCATGCTGCAGCGGCTGCACACGCAGCACAGGGCCATCAATGAGTACCTGTGCAACTATGGCACCAGGACAAGGTCAGGGGAGCTTGTTTTTTTTTCCCCACGCCAGTGGGCCATGATCAGGGATGCATGCACTGTCCTGTCACCATTTGAGGAGGCCACGAGGATGGTGAGCAGTGACAGTGCATGCATCAGTGACACTGTCCCCCTTGTCCACCTGTTGGAGCACATGCTGTGTGGAATAATGGACAGGGCACTTGAGGCAGAACAGAGGCAGGAAGAGGAGGACTTCCTTAGCTCTCAAGGCCCCCTTTATCCAGACAGTGTTCCTGCGTGCCTGCCGATCACACAGGAAGTGGACAAGGAGGAGGAGATGGATTGTGTCAGTATGGAAGTGGAGCCTGGCACTCAGCTTCAGCAGCAGTCTTTAAGGGATCATTTACAGTCTCAAGAAACACATGGACTTGTACGTGGCTGGGAGGAGGTGGCTGCAGATCATGTCGTCCTTAGTGACCCAGAGGACTCCGGACCGAATGCCTCAGCAAACCTAGGCTGCATGGCCTCCCTGATCCTGCAAAGCCTGCGTAAGGATCCTCGTATTCGTGGTATCAAGGAGAAAGACCAATACTGGCTGGCAACCCTCCTTGATCCACGTTACAAGGGTAAGGTTGCGGACCTTATCTTGCCATCGCAGAGGGAGCAGAGGATGAAACATCTTCGGGAGGCCTTGCAGAAAGGTCTGTGCAACACGTTCCCAGAGACTGGGAGGTTACAAACTCCTGTTTCTGGACAACGTGTTGCTGAGGCTTCGGTCAGTCAAAGAAGGAGCGGTGGAGAAGGTGGCCGTCTGACCGATGCGTTCATACAATTTTTTAGTCCGCAGCCCCAAGGTATGATCTGTTCCAGCAACCATCGCCAGTGTCTGTTTTACATGGTGCAGGAATACCTAGGGGCAGGATCTGACTTGGACACCTTTCCCACTGAAAATCCTCTGGGTTACTGGGTCTTGAGGATGGATCACTGGCCAGAGCTTGCACAGTATGCAATTGAGCTACTGGCCTGTCCTGCATCCAGCGTTCTTTCGGAACGCACATTCAGTGCTGCTGGCGGCTTTGTAACCGATCACAGGGTGCATCTGTCCACCGACTTGGTCGATCGACTGACCTTCATAAAAATGAATCAGTCTTGGCTCACCACCAGCTACCAAGCACCTGATGCTGATGTAACTGATGTTGATGTATAAATTTTTTTGAAATGTCAGATCCCTTCAAAGACTGTCTATGCTGATGCTGAGTGACTATCCTGTTATACCGAGTAATTATCCTCTTCCTCCTCAATGATCATGATAGCTTGTAAGAACATTTTTGGTTCTGAGCGCCGCCAGTTCTGCCACCAGTGCCTAAGGCCCAATTTTTCAGCCCCTGTTTAACAGGGGCATGTAATTGCAATTTTTCATGCAATTCTTTGCAGCAGGGCTAGTTCCTGCGCTCCAGCTAGAGTATTTGTGAGGGGTTGCAGTGTTGTGGCACCAGCATCAGTGTCTAAGGCCCAATTTTTCAGCCCCTGTTTAACAGGGGCATGTAATTACAATTTTTGATGCTATTCTTTGCAGTAGGGCTAGTTCCTGCGCTCCAACTAGAGTATCTGTGAGGGGTTGCAGTGTTGTGGCACCAGCACCAGTGCCTAAGGCCCAATTTTTCAGCCCCTGTTTAACAGCGGCGTGTAATTACAATTTTTGGTGCAATTCTTTGCAGCAGGGCTAGTTCCTGCGCTCCAACTAGAGTATCTGTGAGGGGTTGCAGTGTTGTGGCACCAGCACCAGTGCCTAAGGCCCAATTTTTCAGCCCCTGTTCAACAGGGACATGTAAATAAAATTCTTGAGCTAATATTTCACAGCAGGGCCCGTTTCTGCTCCCACCAAGAGTATCTGTGAGGACTTACAGTGTTGTGGCACCAGCACCACCACCACCAAAGACCCAATTTTTCTGCGCCTGTTCAACAGGGACATGTAATTACAATTCTTGATCTAATATTTCACAGCAGGGCCCTGTGAGGGCTTACAGTGTTGTGGCCACAACAACACCTAAGGCCCAAATTTCTGCTGAATATATAGGGCAGGCCCCTACTTTCAAACATCCAACTAACAAACGACTCCTACTTGCAAACGGAAGGAGACAACAGGAAGTGAGATGAAATCTACCCCTAGGAAGGGAAATTCTCTCCTGTAAGAGTTAATATGGGAAAAACTTTTCTCCTTTCCACTGATGCTTTATCACCAATCCTTGTTTCACAAAAAAACCCAAATTTTCAAAAAAACATTTGTCATTGGGACAAAAAGTGAGGTGAAATCTTCTGAAGAGGAGCACAGACAGCAAAACAAATGTCACAGGGGTGATAACCCTTCCCTATGTTTTCCAAAAAGCTTAAAATAGATTTTTTGGCTGGAGCTAAACACGTTAAAAATGTACCAGTTCAAAATTACAAACAGATTCTACTTAACAACAAACCTACAGTCCCTGTCTTGTTTGCACCGCCTGTATACTGCTGTTCAGAGTATATAGGGCCTGGGGGCCCCACACCTTTCCTTTTTTAATTTGGGTGTGGGGTTCCCCTTAATATCCAACAAGACCCAAAGGGCCTGGTAATGGACTGGGGGGTACCCATGCCGTTTGTCTCACTGATTTTCATCCATATTGCCAGGACCCGACATTACATTAAAGCCGCAAGCAGTTTTAAATTACTTTTTTTCCTTTAAAAATGACATTTAGTGCAGGGACTGTTCTAAGCACGGGAAACACACGCCACTTTACAGGCATACTATAGACACCCCTCAGGTACGATATTTAAAGGAATATTTCACTTTTTTTTTTTTTAACTTTAAGCATCATTAAAATCACTGCTCCCGAAAAAACGGCTGTTTTTAAACGTTTTTTTTGCATTGATACATGTCCCCTGGGGCAGGACCCAGGTCCCCAAACCCTTTTTAGGACAATACCATGCAAATTAGCCTTTAAAATCAATCAATCGATCAATTGTCAAATACTGTATATATGTCTGCACAGGTCTCCTATATTCTGGTGCTGTTATTAAAGCGGAGTTCCACCCAAAAATGGAACTTCCGCTTTAAGGGAGGTGACCCCCTCACATGCCACATTTGGCATGTCATTTTTTTTGGGGGGGGGCCGGTACCCTCCCACTTCTTCCCGGCGCACTGTGTCACCGGAAGGGAGATCACCTCTCCCCCCTCCCTCTCAGGATCATCTGCGACACGTCACAGGTCCCAGATGATTGCCCAGCCAGTCACAGTGCGCTGCGCGACACGGCTCGCGCATGCGCAGTGGGTGCCCAGCTGTGAAGCCACAGCCGGGTGTCCACAGTTACAATGCCAGTGCCGCAAAGAGGAGGGGTAGACGAGCAGAGTTTCGTTCGCCCGCATGGCTGGACCCTGGGACAGGTAAGTGTCCAATTATTAAAAGTCAGCAGCTGCAGTATTTGTAGCTGCTGACTTTTAATTTTTTTTTAAGCAGAACTCCGCTTTAAGGAATGATGCTGAGTCTGCTTGCCGTAAGTGCAGGTAATCAGCACGCATGTGTAGTACTGACTGTCACATGCTAGCCTGTGGGTATAAAAAACCATAACGTTGCATCGTTAGGCCATGCCCTTAGAGGAAGTCGTAACAATGAAACTAGTCAGCGCGTGGCCTGACGACTGGATGTGACGAGTGCATTCCACGACCAGAAAGAAGACATACCAGGACGCAAGCGGTGGATGCTGCTTCCAGTATAGTGTGAGTCGCTTCTTCCTAGTGTTATGAGGAACGCCCGTCTATGAGCCTATGTGCCTTTATGTTATTGACTGATGATGCTGTATGGAAAAACTTTTATATAATAAAAGCAAAGAGAGAAAACAGATTTACACTATTTGGAGCCTTTCTTTCTGTCCTGAGAACCGGTGGATATGCTGTGACACCAGGGGCGTAACTAGAAATAGCAGGGCCCCATAGCAAAATGTTGTATGGGGCCCCCCTGCAAACAGCCCCCCCCCCCACAGCTGCCCTAGTGTCAATGCAGCGTGACCTGTCCCACATATAGCGTGACCTGTGCCCAATGCAGCGTGACCTGTGCACAATGCAGCGTGACCTGTGTACAATGCAGCATGACCTGTGCCCAATGCAGCGTGACCTGTGCCCCATACAGCATGACTTGTGCCCCATACGTGACCTGTGCCAAATGCAGCGTGACCTGTGCCCAATGCAGCATGACCTGTGCCCCATACAGCGTGACCTGTGCCCCATACAGCGTGACCTGTGCCCAATGCAGCGTGACCTGTGCCCAATACAACGTTGCCTGTGCCCAATACAGCCTGGTCTGCCTGTGCCCCATACAGCCTCACCTGCGCAGAGGAAGAGGCAAGCCACCCGGATCAGCAGAGAGCGGGATTGCCCACTGTAATAGCTTTCATTTGAATTTCCCGTCTTCCCAGGGCTCATCGTCACATAGCCTCACCTCTTGGCCTGACGCCTTTGATGACGTCACACGTCCTGCATTGGATTGGTGTTCTGTCTATCAAAGGCGCCGGGCCAAGAGGTGGAGCTATGTGACGTGAGCCCCGGAAACACTGGAACTTCTAATGAAAGCTATTACATCGGGCAATTCAGCTCTCTGCTGATACGGACAGCTTGCCTCTTCCTCTCCTCTCTCTTCCCCTGGCTGGGAGACTGTGCCGGCGGTGCTCTCATCCTCACCGGGCCCCACTCGGCTGTGGGCCTCATAGCGCCCGCATGGGTCGCTATGGTGGTAGTTCCGCCCCTGGCACTGACACCTGCTTTGCTGCCAAGCAGTGTTGCCAACCCCGAAGTGAAATTTACTGGCAGGATGCTGACATTTACAAACGGCACCATTTTTTTTTTTACTGACAAAAAACTGAAATTTACTGACAGAACCACATTTTTTACTGGCACTGCAAAAAGTACCTAAAATTACATTTGCACTGTTTTCAGTGCCAAACAGTGCAAATATCAATATTTAAACTATAAACATATAGCTAGTGCCATTAGCAATGTGTTTAAGTTAAACAAAAGTAAAACAACATATTTCTCCATTGACATGAAGGTCTGGTTACTATAACCCAGCCAGCAAAGAGTTCCCCCTTACATCAGAGTCTGCAGGATCTCCCCTTAAATTCAAAGGGAACTCTTATGTAAAGGGGAACGCTGCAGATCATCATCTAAGAGAGAACTCTGATGTAGAGGGGAGCTCTGGTGACCAGAGACCACCTTATATCAGAGTCCACTGCTTTCTCTTTACAATAGAGTTCCCACTTACATCAGGGTCCGCAGACTGAGTTCCCCCTTGCACTGTAAGGGGGAATCCTGCAGACTCTGATGTAAAGGGGAACGCCAGAAACTCTGATGTGGGGGCACTCTGGTGACCAGAGACCACCTTCCATAGAGTAAATACACTAAGGTAAGGGGAGGTCACTAATATAGGGGAGGACCGTTATATCAGTGCCACTTACATTATTGTATTCACTTCCCCCTTACATCAGCAACCCCCCTCCCCCCCTCAGACTGGCCTGGCAATGCTGTCACTGATCTCCTCTCAGGTGCACCGTGCAGGGCTCAGTCAGAGATGGCTCCAGCTTGGTGGCTCTGGTTTTATCCTATAGTCTCCTCTCCATAGTCCACACATGTCTGACTTCTCCCATGACCCCCATCCCGGCTGCGCTCCCACTCTTGACTCCTCTCCAGATTCCCCCTCAGAGACTGAAGACATGATACAGGAGATGGTTACAGGCAGCAGACATGATACAGGAAATGGTTAGAGGCTGCAGACAGGATACAGGAGATGGTTAGGGGCTGCAGATATGATACAGGAGATGGTTAGAGGCTGCAGACATGATACAGGAGATGGTTAGAGGCTGCAGACATGATACAGGAGATGGTTAGAGGCTGCAGACATGATACAGGAGATGGTTAGAGGATGCAGACATGATAAAGGAAAAGGTTAGAGACTGCAGACATGATACAGGAGATGGTCAGAGGCTGCAGACATGATACAGGAGATGGTCAGAGGCTGCAGACATGATACAGGAGATGGTCAGAGGCTGCAGACATGATTCAGGAGATGGTCAGAGGCTGCAGACATCATCATCACGCGGCACCAGCGGGCAGAGGCAGCACACGTAGATCGGATCAGATCTCAGCGATTTGCGCAGACTGCGCATGCGCAGTTCTAACTCGCTGGTCACCACCATTTTTTACTGGCACATATCTGCTAATACAGACAATTACGGGCATGAGAAAAATGCCCTGTTTTTACGGGCTGCCCGTAAATCTACGGGCGATTGGCAACACTGCTGCCAAGGAGATCTGTGGTTTATCAGTCCATGTCTGATCTATTCAACCCTCTGGTGAGTTTGAACCCCGAAGGGGAGTGTGATACACAGACTGCGGTGTGGGGTATTTAAAGTTACAACATTGCAAAACATTTCATCTGAGGTTTTTGGGACTTTTTTCACATCATCTGTCAATTATTACCACTCGTGTGCATCATATACACATAAAGCCGATCTTGAACTCTATGACAGTAGCACTGCTATAATAATTATAGGCACCAGGTCTGGACTTGTGCAATTTTTATTATTACTATTTTTTTTTATGTTTGTGCGTTTGCATTTTAAGCGGCAGCTTTTTTATTAATATTACATAGTGTTGACATTTAGTGTTATAACTGTGAAAGATCTATGATTATCTGAAGCCTGACATATCTTTAGCGCTGAGATAGTGGAAGGAGGCCAAGAATTCACTGTATTTTTTAGATAATGTAAAAGGAGTGCTCCACTCTGGAAAACGCAAAGGATTGTGTATATTTTATACATGCCTGCTTTTCAAGTTTTCTTTTAAAGTGCAATTCTTGATTTTCACCACGCTTTAAAGTGGTTGTAATCCCTTACATGTGCCCAGTAAAGTTACTGGCCTCAGGTGATACACAGAGATTAAATAAATCCTCATACATAAGTTGTATCTGTTTATCTACCGGCATCTGTCCTGTACAGCTTTCTAAAACACACAGATCAAACCCTTTTTCTCAGCTCCAGAGGGCAGAGGGTGGGAATCTCACATCACACAATGTACAGCACTGATCAGTGTTTATCAACCGTCGTGGCACTATTAAAATTTTGCATCTCAAGGCACCTCATTCTGAAATGTAAAAAACTAAATTAACAAGTTTACGCAACACAGCAACATCCCAAACCATCCATTTTGTATGCTCATCTTTCTGCTGCTTTAAATGGCAGCTTTCAGCTGTGACCTGGAACACAGCATTATCCCAGACCTTTTTATATTGAGTCACTGTTTTCCTCGTCATTAAGATATATTAGCTGTAGAAAAAAAAATCATTGACTTCATGGGAAACTGAACCTTGCTGTATTTCTGAGCAGAAAAACAAATTAGTCAACATTTCTCCATCTAAAAATGGTGCCAACACCACCCAACTATTTCCATTTTGTCTTTTGCAAACTTTGGATGTATGGAGGTGAACCACAGCCAGCTGGGTTTTTATTGGATCATAGAATACTAATGACGTTTAGATATATTGGTTGCAATTTATTTGAATGAGGCTTTCCAACCTTTTCTGTGTAATTATCCATTGTAAATTATTGTTATTCCTCCCTAAATTGCAACCTAATCATTATTTAAAGGGACAATTAATATAATATACATTTTCACAAGCTATGAAAAAGAGACCTTCAATAGTTTAAAGTTCATCCCAGGGCAAAACAAAAGTTACTGTTACCACAAATGGGGTCTTCAGGACCTGTAAGAACCCTGCAGTTGGAAAAGAATTGGAAGTGTCCATGTTAGGCAGCAATGTGGTCACTGAAGGGAGGGTCTTCCCACTCTGCAGTACAGATTACCCCATGTGAGCATGGATTTAGATAAGTATCTCTGGCACTTAGGTTTTAAAAAAAAAAAACAAAATATTTGAGCTGGATCCAAGAAAGCTCTCCAAGAAAGAACCAGGGAACCTAATTAACACTAACCCTCCCAGCTGGGGCAGCATAACCTCTACCTGCCTACAAGTTCATGTTATTTTTCTTGCTCTACACACTGATTACCTGTTTACGTTAAATATTTTCTGGCCAGGAGCAAGCAGGAATTGGCCCGTGGAGCTTATACATGGCTGAGGATTCTTTCTCTGCCACAATGTCAGAGCTCTAGGTGCCTAAGCAGCCAATTACTAATAGTGTTATATCATAGAGGGAAAGAGGAATGGGTCATGTTTTCTCCCATACCTGGAAGTACCAGGTAAATCTCTTTGCTCCTGCCACTCAAAATCCTGGTGGCCGAATCTATGTTTTGAATGGTCAAAACTCAATTTGCTTCAAGTTGCTATAGCAGAGCATCCACATGTTTATGCTTCTGGGTATCTGGCACTGTCCCCATTCTGCTGACTCTCTTCAGTGTGAATCATCCCTGTCTCCTTGTTAAGTATACAGTTAACCTAGAATAAATAATTCCCCCACTCCCGCCATCTGGACAGTGCGGTTTCCCACTGTCTAATGCCATGTGCGCACAGAGCAAGGAATAGACGGACACATTCTTAGTTGCTGAATAGCAGCTGATAGCAGACAAATGTGTTTAATCAGGAGGAAGACTCATCGCTGCCTAACAGACTTGGTGACCTTAAACGACGTTGCAGGGAAACAGTGACAGAGCAAAACAGGAAATATTGTTTTCTCCATGCAATGTGAAACACATTGCAGTAACAAGCAGCCTATTTATTCCTATACTATCAAATACTTGGCTGTCGGAGGATGCACAGAAGCAAGAAATGGAATGTCTATTTTAATAGATGCATTACCACATGAGACATGTTTATAAAGCTGCCTACAAAAGCAAGGCACATTAGCTAGCTCAGGTTTAATATTTGCTGCCGAGAGGAGATACGTCTGACTGTCCCCGATGTAGGAGAACCTCAGCTGACCTAATACATATCCTATGGAAATGTCCCAAAATATTTAGGTACTGGCAAAAAAAAAATTGATACCATTAATCTGGTATATCAAACACAGGTACAAAGGGATCCTAAAATAAGTTTACTGGGGTGCCTAGAAAAAGAAACATACATACCAACAATTAGGTTAGCAATTGACAAGATGTTTATTGCACGCAAGCTAATCGCACAAAAATGGAATTCCTCGAATGTGCCAACATATGAGGAATGGCGCTTACCAGTTAATGACACTGTATTAAAAGAATGTCAGGTTTGTCGAAATAAGGGGTCAATAAAAAAGTTTCATAAAATATGGGATTTGTGGTTGGGCATGCCTGGGGTGACTCCTTTTATAATAGCAACAGATGGAACTCCAGGGGTGGATGGTTCTTTTTCAAATGATAGAAAATGTGGGGAAGGATAAGTGAAAGCGGTTGGAATAAGGGAAAGTAAATAAAAGGTAGGAGGAGAAAAAGGGAGAGAAAGGGAGAGGGAAGAGAGAGGTGGAAAAAAAAAAGAAAGAGGGAGAAGAAAGGGAGAAAAAAGGGAAGAAAGGTGGAAAAAGAGAAAGGAATAGTAGAGGTATACGTTTAGGATATACAGTCAGGTCCATAAATATTGGGACATCAACACAATTCTAATCGTTTTGGCTCTATACACCACCACAATGGATTTGAAATAAAACGAACAAGATGTGCTTTAACTCCAGACTTTCAGCTTTAGTTTGAGGGTATTTACATCCAAATTAGGTGAACGGTGTAGGAATTACAACAGTTTGTATATGTGCCTCCCACTTTTTTAAGGGACCAAAAGTAATGGGACAATTGGCTGCTCATCTGTTCCATGGCCAGGTGTGTGTTATTCCCTCATTATCCCATTTACAAGGAGAAGATAAAAGGTCCAGAGTTCATTTCAAGTGTGCTATTTGCATTTGGAATCTGTTGCTGTCAACTCTCCATATGAGATCCAAAGAGCTGTCACTATCAGTGAAGCAAGCCATCATTAGGCTGAAAAAACAAAACAAACCCATCAGAGAGATAGCAGAAACATTAGGTGTGGCCTAAATCTACTGTATGGAACATCCTTAAAAAGAAAGAACGCACCGGTGAGCTCAACAAGACCAAAAGACCCGGAAGACCACGGAAAACAACTGTGGTGGATGACCAAAAAATTCTTTCCCTGGTGAAGAAAACACCCTTCACAACAGTTGGCCAGATCAAGAACACTCTCCAGGGGTTAGGTGTATGTGTGTCAAAGTCAACAATCAAGAGAAGACTTCACCAGAGTGAATACAGAGGGTTCACCACAAGATGTAAACCATTGGTGAGCCTCAAAAACAGGAAGGCCAGATTAGAGTTTGCCAAACAACATCTTAAAAAGCCTTCACAGTTCTGGAACAACATCCTATGGACAGATGAGACCAAGATCAACTTGTACCAGAGTGATGGGAAGAGAAGAGTATGGAGAAGGAAAGGAACTGCTCATGATCCAAATCATACCACCTCATCAGTGAAACATGGTGGTGGTAGTGTCATGGCATGGGCATGTATGGCTGCCAATGGAACCAGTTCTCTTGTATTTATTGATGATGTGACTGCTGACAAAAGCAGCAGGATGAATTCTGAAGTGTTTTGGGCAATATTATCTGCTCATATTCAGAAAAATGCTTCAGAACTCATTGGACAGCCCTTTACAGTGCAGATGGACAATGACCCGAAGCATACTGCAAAAGCAACCAAAGAGTTTTTTAAGGGAAAGAAGTGGAATGTAATGCAATGGCCAAGTCAATCACCTGACCTGAATCCGATTGAGCATGCATTTCACTTGCTGAAGACAAAACTGAAGGGAAAATGCCCCAAGAACAAGCAGGAACTGAAGACAGTTGCAGTAGAGACCTGGCAGAGCATCACCGGGGATGAAACCCAGCGTCTGGGGATGTCTATGCGTTCCAGACTTCAGGCTGTAATTGACTGCAAAGGATTTGCAACCAAGTATTAAAAAGTGAAAGTTTGATGGATGATTGTTAATCTGTCCCATTACTTTTGGTCCCTTAAAAAGTGGCAGGCACATATACAAACTGTTGTAATTCCTACACCGTTCACCTGATTTGGATGTAAATACCCTCAAATTAAAGTTGAAAGTCTGCAGTTAAAGCACATCTTGTTTGTTTCATTTCAAAACCATTGTGGTGGTGTATAGAGCCAAAAAGATTAGAATTGTGTCGATGTCCCAAAATTTATGGACCTGACTGTAAATGGATTGTATAGATAGGCATACCTATAGATATATACAGTATGACTGTTGGTCTTCTTGCAGGGGGGATTTCTTCTCGTAGATGGATACAGGATGAGGTAGATAAAACGGGGGGAGAGAAGAAGGGGGTAAAGGGACACGTTTTTTACATAAATAATAGTGTTGATGTAATTAAGAGAAAGATAGGTGTGTGTTGGCCTCTTGGTTTGTTTACTGTTTTTTGTTTGTTTTATTTTATCTTTTTTTTCAATATGTATTAAGTTGTTTTTGTTCTAAGTGTTGTAAACTAAAATTGGTGTTAATAAAAATGATCAATTGGAATATTTGCTGCACTCTTGCCACATAAAAGAGATATTTGTAGCAGGTGCTGACGTGATAGCAGAGGTACCAAAGGCAGAAAACAACACAGCTGTTTCTTTAAGAGAACTTTAAAATTAGATAAAACAGTAATATTCTCATTCCCTTAAAATTAGCTTCTAAACAACAAAGATAGCTTGACAACAAGTACAGGTGTAGCAGGTTTAGCAAAAAATTCTTCATATCTTCTTGCAAAGCAATGTGAATACCCAGCGGAGGTCTCTCTTAACCACTTCAATACAGGGCACTTCCCCCCTTCCTACCCAGGACAATTTTCAGCTATCGGCGCTCTCACATTTTGAATGACAATTGTCATACAGCACTGTACCCAAACTACATTTTCCTCCCACAAATAGAGCTTTCCTTCAGTGGTATTTGATCACCACTGGGGTTTTTTTTAGTTTTTTGCTAAACAAACTAAAAAAGACTGACATTTTTGAACAAAAAAGGTTTGCTTTGTTTCTGTTTAAATTTTGTTTTCTCCTTCACTGACAGGCACTGATAGGGTGGCACTGATGGACACTGATGAGGCACTTATATGTAGAATTGATGGGAACTGATAGGCAGCACTGATATGCAGCACTGATGGGCACCGGTAGGCTATACTGATATGCAGCACTGATGGGCACTGATAGGCGGCACTGATGGGCACTGATAGGCGGCATTGATGGGCACTCATAGATGGCACTGATAGGCAGCACTGATGAGGAGGTACTGACAGGCATTACTGATGGGCACTTTGATGGGCACTTATTGGTGATTTTGGTGGGCACTGACTGGCAACTGATGGGTACTGATTGGCATTGTGATGAGCACTTCTCAGATCATCAATGTGCTTATTATCAGTGCACACCCCGCCCTCTCCGTGTCAATGCAAACCAAGGAATGTCTATTACTGGCACTTCCTGGTTCATGCTGTGATCATTAGTGATTGGTCACAGCTGATCACGTGGCTCTTTACCACGATCAAAGATGCGGTGTGTCAGAGTGACACACCACATCACCAATAGCCGCGCTGCCAGCCCCCCCCCCCCCCCATGCGCGATCACGACTTATCCTGCTGGACGTCGCAAGACGTCCAGTCAGGATAACTGAACCACTTCCCAGCCGTCATTTTGCTATCGGCCAGGCGGGAAGTGGTTAAAGTGGTCGTAAACCCTCACTTATACCCAGTGAAGTGAACAGCCTCAGATGATACACAGGGATAAAACAAATATCCCTACATAAGTTTTACATGTATATCTGCTGTCTTCAGCTTTATATACTGTTTAGAAAGTTTACATCGTATTAGGAGATTTTTCTCTCCCTGTTAAACACAGAGTGTGAAGTCTGGGCATACAGCCAAGACAGCTGATTGGAGGAAAGGCAAACACCCCCTCTCCACAAAGGCAAAGACTCTCAGAGGTGTTCTGTGACATGGCAAGCTGCCTGCTAATCTATTTACAGCTCCCTCCCCCACACAAAATTCTAAGGCTGCGGTGCGGTTTCCCAGCTCTCTTATTTCTTTGGTTAGGCTTTTTGTTATTTGGTCTGAGGTTTGTTTTAAAGCCTTATGAAGCATCTTTTCAAATTGTAATAATATTACTGGGGATACTGAGGAGGCTTGTGGAGAAGTTTGTGAGAGGATTTGTTCTGTATCTGACTCAAATGGAGAGTCTTGCTGTGACATTTTCTGTCTGTGAGAGCGCCCTGATGCTGTATCTTGTGAGGTGACTGGAGCTGCTTCAGCTGCAGTGAGTGCCTGTGAGCTCTTTGTGAGGTGATTTTTATTTCTGCCACGGTTTCCTCCCAGTACCATATTTCCTGCCCAAACTTTCACAGTTTGTTCCCTGGGGCAAAAGGTTCAAATGGATTTTGAGCCTGCAGGCTCCGCTTTGTCCTTCTCTTCTCTCCTCAGCGGTGTGGAGCTCTAACAATGCATGTCTGCTCTGCTAGGCTCCGCCTCCTGCCCCCCCCCCCCCCCCCCCCCACACACACACACACACACACACAATTCAACCTGTGAGAATTTGTCAGAAGTTATCAGGCTGATAACAGAAGAACAGAACAGGAGAAAGCCATGGGACATAGTACTTTGAAGAGAGATAACAAAACACTGCAGATATATGCGCCCAGCTCAAATTTCACATCCACTTTAAGCTCCAGATCCTTGCAAGTACTGAGCTCCTGTAGCACAGGAGTCTCCAAACCACAGTCCCAGGGCTACATTTGGCCTGCTATAAGATTTTATCCAGCCCACAGCTAGGGTTTGTGGCATATTCCCAGATTCAGTGGACAGTCTCTGCTTCTGATGGGACCCCAAATTTAAGGAGAGACTCTGATGGGGACCTTGATGTAAAGGGGGGTTGTTGAATGGGGCCCTCATGTAAGGGGGACACTGGTATGTAATTAGGACTGCAGTGATGAGGGGCCGTAATGTGAAATAGGGCTCTGATGTGAAGGGGTAAAGGTGGGGGGACGACAACTCTGATGTAATGCAGATGCTTCTTATGTGAAGGAAGGACTTCTGATGTGCTATGAGGGGATTTCCGATGTGAATATATTTCTTGGAGCATGTTTATTTATTTAAATTTTATTCATTCATGTATAAAACTGATTTTGGTCCACAAATAATTGTGTAGTGCTTACCTGCAAAGGAGCAACTGATGTTTAGGTCCCCTGTCTCCAGATGTCAACGACCTGACCAGTGTAGTCCAAATGTCACCTTCATTCCAATTCCATACTTCCCCTTTTATACTCCAACCCAATAACTAAAACCCCCACCTAAAATGATGAGACCACACCTTTTATTTTGGAGTAACCAATAAATAACCAATAAACAACAATAACATATTAATAACGTAAACTGTTAACCCCAGTCTGATGGTCTCTGACGGTGACCCACCTTTTCCAAATATATATAAAATATATAACTATATAACCACGGATAACCAACGCACTGCAGGATTTTTTCCAAACTAATAGGCCTCCAGCTGTAGCCGCTCGGAGACAACCGCTTCCCGCAGCGCCACCAAATCCAGTATTCCCTCCACCGTTCAGGAATACACCGGAGGGGAACATGCTAATGATGAGCCCCCGACCCCTTTAAATCCATCCGTTTACCGCCCCCGTCAAAGACCACCAGAAGAAAAACACCGCTCCAACCCAAAATGGCCACCTCTGCTGTCATGACGACCTGTTCCGTTCCTGAAAGAAAGAAAAACACCACAACAACTACACACAACACATTACACGTATATCCATATAAAATTATAGGGAGGGAGGGTGGGAAAAACTGCCTCCTCTGTTGAACTCTTCCTCACACTGACCCCCTTTACTCCTCCCCTCCTTTAAATACCACCACTCCCCTTTCTCACAATATTAACTTTCCTACCTCCCTTTTACCCATATTACCTTTTTTACCTCCACTATTAACCCCTTCAATGTCTCCCTTAGACACACTGTCATGCCCGGCCCTACACTACCCCTCCTTTTAGTCATTCTCGTTCCGGGCCTCACTTGACCAGTGTAGTCCAAATGTCACCTTCATTCCAATTCCATACTTCCCCCTTTTATACTCCAACCCAATAAACCCCCACCTAAAATGATGAGACCACACCTTTTATTTTGGAGTAACATGGTCACAACAGCCTCTTTATTAAAACAACTCCAAAATAAATAACTCCAATAAATAACCAATAAACAACAATAACATATTAATAACGTAAACTGTTAACCCCAGTCTGATGGTCTCTGACGGTGACCCACCTTTTCCAAATATATATAAAATATATAACTATATAACCACGGATAACCAACGCACTGCGGGATTTTTTCCAAACTAATAGGCCTCCAGCTGTAGCCGCTCGGAGACAACCGCTTCCCGCAGCGCCATCAAATCCAGTATTCCCTCCACCGTTCAGGAATACACCGGAGGGGAACATGCTAATGATGAGCCCCCCACCCCTTTAAATCCATCCGTTTACCGCCTCCGTCAAAGACCACCAGAAGAAAAACACCGCCACAGCCCGAAAGCGTGACCACCTTACGTTTGAGGGCACCTCCACACCCTCAGGGCCTGTTGTATCCCCTCCTGCAAACCCAGGGACCATAAATCAATCCCTACATCAGAGAGATGAACATCATCCCTCCTCAGGTACAATACCACATTCGTCTCCAACTCTCTATGCCGAATAACAATATTCATTCTGTCTGACAAATCTCCCTACCACCTTATTAATTCTGATGCGTGTCTTATTAATGCTCACAACTGATCTAGCCCAACGCCATGTTGTTCGGGCCACTATGTCCGACCAAACTAGCAGGGTGCCCGGGAATTTAACCTGTAACTGCAGAAAATCCGCTTTGATGTCCGCCATCAGATCCCTGACTGACCGGACCCCCAAGTCATTCCCACCTGCATGAATCACCAAAACGTCAGGGGGCCTGTCCAACCGTACATACCTCTCCACTTCGCCCATTACTCTACCCCACAACATCCCCGGTCTACCTAACCAGCGTATGTAAGCCTCCCTTCTGGAAATCCCCAGTTGTCTGCCATCCGGACGCACATCACCTCTCCTGGCCCCCCAGCAAACATAGGAGTGACCTACGATCCAGACAAGGCGTACAGGGCTTCCATCTGTAATGAAAACAAAACACAAAATAGCGGCACCCTCTTACTCTCAACACTACTCACTAACCAACTATTCCTGCGACACCACCCCCTTGTATTTCGTTTATTCTATTATTTTAATTAGGTCTTATATAAGACCGGAATCTCCTAGACTCCCATCTCCCGAGTCTGCGCACAGCAGCCTCATCCAACCCGCATCTGACAGCTTCTGTAGCTGCCCCTATGCGGAAGGAGTGTGAAGCATACTCTGACCCAACCAAACCAGCTCTTTGTAAACATTTTCTAAAAATCGCTATAAATTGAAACCGTGACAGATAAGACCCATCTTCATGCCTCAGGAATGGCCCCGCTCCCTCACACCTGACCGACCTAAATTCCCGTACTGCCTCCACTGGGCACACCCTTGACCCTGGTAAAGCAAACAGGGACACATCCACCCCTTTACCTTGCTGGTCAGTTTTGGACCTCCGCAGCCGTAAACATACCCTATCTACCTCTAACCGCACATCCTGATCCAGCAACCCCCCCCCCCAACATGCTTAGACGGGCTAACCAGTTCCCCTATACGAAAAGCCCCATAAAAAGCCAGTGAAAACGCAGCCGTAAACAGTTGGATTTCATAATGCGATAAACAAATGAACTTCAACATTTCACATATAGAAACCAGGTTCGTGAAAGTGACAGGCCGTCTCGCATCCCTTTTTCTATGCTGTTTTGGATAGCCTTTTAAGGCCTGCCGAACCCAAAAATCCTTAGTCCAATTATCACTCCCCATTAATTTAAACAAGAACGACAAGCCTGCCAATTTCCGATCAATCGAAGATACTGCGCACCCCCTTTCCATGTTCCTAGCTACAAAATACAACACCAGTAACCTTCCTTCCGACCCCAGCGTCACAACACCAGCCTCCCGTACCAGAATCGACCACTCTTTCCATACCTTACTGTAGGCCGTCCAAGTGGAATCACTTACTGACTGCCACATCCAATCCGGGCAAGGAACTCCTTCCTTGTCTGCACCCGGCGCCAGCTCCCTGAACTTGTCCCACTGAAAACGAGACAAGGAGTCAGCCAGCGCATTGTCAACCGCATAAATAAAAATATTTAGACTCAAACACCTAAACACCAGCTGTCTCAACAGCCGTATAACCGGCTGCGAAGATGCTGACATACGGTTCACCACCTGCACTACACCCATGTTGTCACAATTGATCCTCAGCTTCAAATTCCGGCATGCCTCCCCCCATAATTCCAAGGCCAACATAACCTGTGGAGCCCGCCGCGTCAGTGACCACTTCCACATCGAAATTGCTCACCGGGCCAGACATCCACACTGCCCTCCCATTGTATGTGGCTAAAAAATCGTTCCAAACTTTCAAATCCTCCCTATGCTCCCTTGTCAGTCGAATAAAGTGAGTTGGTATTTTCACCCCCGCTGTAGCAGCCGACAACCGTCGGCAAAAAACCCGCCCCATGGGGATAATTCTGCAAGCGAAATTCAACTTAACCAGCAACGACTGAAGAGCTCTCAACTGCACCTTCCGCAATCCGTGGATATCCCGAATTTCCTTCTGCAGCTCCACCAACTTACCTCTGGGAAAACGCCATTCCATAGCTATCGAATCTATAACTATCCCCAAAAAACTAATTTCTGACGTGGGGCCTTCCGTTTTTTCGGCCGCCAAGGGCACTCCAAACCTGCCTGCGATGTGTTGCAACGTGGAAAGCAGAATCGCACACACAGAGGAAGCAGGGGGGCCTATACACAGAAAATCGTCCAAATAGTGTATCACTGAGTCTAGGCCCGAAACCTCCCTAACTACCCATTCTAAAAAAGAGCTAAACGCCTCAAACATGGCACATGAAACTGAACAGCCCATGGGCAAACATTTGTCCACGTAGAACTGTTCTTGCCAGTGACATCCCAGCAGCCGAAAGCTCTCCGGATGCACAGGCAACAATCGGAAAGCCGATTCTATGTCCGCTTTTGCCATGAGAGCCCCTTGGCCGTAGTGCCTCACCCACTTGACTGCCGCATCAAATGAAGTGTAAGACACTGTACACTCTTCCGGGTCAATGAAATCATTGACTGAACCCCCTTTTGGGAAAGATAAGTGGTGTATCAATCGAAACTTGTTAGGTTCCTTCTTGGGCACCACCCCCAAAGGTGATACCACTAAGTCTGGCCATGTATTTGTGGCAAACAGCCCTCCCATGCGACCTAACGCCACTTCTTTGTGCAATTTTTCCCCAACTACCTCTGGATGCTGTAATGCCGATTTGAGATTATTTGCCATAGGCGGAACCGTCGCCAATGAACATGGAATCTTAAAACCCTCCGTAAACCCCGTCTCCAACAACCTAGCTGCTCCCCGATCTGGATACTTACTTAGAAAAGGTAGCATTCTTTCCACTTTCACCGGCGTCATCCCTCTTCGGCGCAGAGTCGCTGGCACGCTTCCCTCTCTTAAAACATCTCGACAACGTGTGGGCTCCCCCACACCCTGAGTATTCATGTTTGAACTTACATGCCCCCCCAAATTTACATGCACCTTCATTATATTGCCAGCACACTCCCCACTTTTTTCCGGCCGACGGTCCTGAGGAATTTGCACCCCCGGCCCCCCCTGGAAAAGACTGAGGCGGGGCCCTCGCCGATGACATAAGCCGCATCCAGAGGCTAATATCCTTATGATCCCAACGCAGGGACGGGCGGACTGCCCTCCGCTGTCTGAACTGCTCGTCATATCTCAGCCAAGCAGAACCCTTGTACACCCTATGCGCCTCTCCAATAGCGTCCATGTAACAGAACAACGCCGAGCAGTGCTCGGGGTTCTTCTCGCCAATGACGCTTGCCATGATGGCAAACGCTTGTATCCAATTTACAAATGTACGCGGGATCAGCCGGTACCTCCTTTTTTCTTCATTCTCCTTCTTGGAATCATCGGGTTTCACCCTGTCCAAGTTAAATTTTTCCAGTGGTAGCAGGGAAAAAATCTCCACATACTCACCTTTTTGAATCTTCTCCTGGACCTCCTGCTTCAGATGTGCTCCCAAGGGGCCCTCGAAGCAGACGTAATTCTCACACTAGGCAAGATCAGCCAACCTGACCACGTCGGACCTCTCCGCCTGCTCTGTGGACCCTTTTTTCCCTGCCTCATCCGCCACTACTCCGACCCCTGATTGGCTGGGGGGGCGGGATCGCCGGGGGCAACCCTGCCCCCCAACCCCATTACTCCCGTCCCCAGACTCAGTTACCGGTGCTGTCCATGGGGCCACTTGGGGGGGCTGCCTGTGTCCCCCTTCGAATCTACCAATTAAGGCCCGCAGCCCCTGCAAAAAATCAGTCAGCTGCTGGCCGGACCCCGCACTGGCAGGATTGTTCCCCGCCAAATGCTATTCCGGCCGGTCCCCTCCCGACTGCGTCCCATTAACCGATTGCGCTACCGTACCTACTGCAACCCCCCCTGTTAAATCCTGTAACGCCCCAGACAATGACACAGAAGTAATCGACTTACCAGGCTGACCAGGCACTCTCCCCACAGCCGTCTCGGTGTGCTCCCTCGCTGGCACTTCCGGTTCGTCTTCTTCCGACAGTTCCCCTTCCAACCGATCATCACACTCCCCACTTGCTTGACTGGTAAGCCGCCCGGGTGGTGAAGCCCCAGAGGCCGTAGTGTGAGATAGCGATGGGGCCCTCCTCACCCCCGAAGCACTGCTGCCGTCAGACAGGCGTCGCTGACCTGTCCTGACAGCCTGTGCACTGGCACGCTCGTCCCTTCCTCCACGAGTCTCTCTGCTCTGCTGGCTGACATTCCCCCGTCCATCTCTTCCACTGGCTCCAGCAACCAGCTCCTCCATTAGGCTCCACCCCCTCCCGCTCCACTCCGATTGTCTTGATCCACCTCCCAGGGTTCTGATCGGCTCCCCGTCCCTCCTCGCTGGCCCCTTCGGAGCTCTGCTCCGTGTCATGGATGGACTGTGCGTTCTGCGATCGCCTGGCGGGGAACCGGCGCCATGTTGGCCCCTGGCCCCGCCCCCTCAGTTCGTCCGGCGGCGTGTAGACCGCCCGGGAGCCACAGTAACCTGCCTCCGTTTTACCGGGGGGACTGACCGCTCCTCCCTCGGGCTCCTGGGGATACGAACGGGCCGAGATGCAGGCCCTGGCGAAAAACACGCCGGAGGCCGCGACCTCCGCGCACGGTAGGACACCTCACCCGACGCCGATCCACTCGGTTCTTCCTCCCCAATGTCCCCTACTTGCTGCTGTAGCCATTCGGGTCCCTTTTGTGCTGCTGCCTTTCTCAGTCTCTCCAGAATCTCTTCAATGGCGGCCATCGTGGAGGAGCAGTTGTGTAAAAAACTGCCTCCTCTGTTGAACTCTTCCTCACACTGACCCCCTTTACTCCTCCCCTCTTTTAAATACCACCACTCCCCTTTCTCACAATATTAACTTTCCTACCTCCCTTTTACCCATATTACCTTTTTTAACTCCACTATTAACCCCTTCAGTGTCTCCCTTCAGTGTCATGCCCGGCCCTACACTACCCCTCCTTTTAGTCATTCTCATTCCGGGCCTCACTTTCCCAGCAATGCCACAACCTCTGACACACCAAGGCTGAAGGGGGAAATATTTATTTTGCAACATATGGTAAATGAATAACCAGCAATGGAAAAAAAAAACAATGAACACTTATATAGGTGCAAATTAACAGGTACGAAATAAGGCATAACTTAAAAATGTAAAATGCAGACCAATGTCTCTACTCCAGGCCCTATACTAAGGGGGATCCTAGTTAAAGGGTGATGCAAAAATTAGAGGTCCGTAGGTCTCTGTGTATTGATGTACATTGTGGCCCAAATTTCTGGAGCTGGAGCGATAACCTTGTGTGAGACCAACAAAACCAGGTGTAGGTGCCCAAAATCTATCCCAAACAGGTAACACTGTTCCCTTACATAGTGGGCAGAAGGTTGCGGCCAGCAGCCTCTCACCACTGAATCAATTGAGGACTTAACTCCTCCCACTCTCTGTTTGAACTCATCAATGTCGATTGTGATGCAACTCGGTAAAGACATCCTCCCTACAGACATGGCAATGTAAGCCAGATGATGATGTTCCCACATACCTGAAGATATCAGTGGCAAAACCTCTCCACATTTCCAACATCACAGTGAACTATCCAGTAGATAGCCTGTTTCAATGTGTACTCCATACGACTGCCCTTTTCCCGCTCTGCAGATCCCTGTACATGCTATGCAACACCAGGCTCATTCTCTCTGGGGACTACATCCCCCACAAGTCCTTGTTCATCCCAGAAAAGTTTTTCTGCTCCCAGGGTGCACAGCATTCCATTACAGCATGTGTGCTCAACATGTAGCCAGGGGCGGACTGACCATCGGGCAGTTCGGACGCTGACCGAGGGCCCGTGGCCAGTAGGGGGCCCCATGGCAGCTTCCACTTCGGGACCCGATCTACCCGTCAGCTAGCTGTGATTGACGGGCTGATCGGGTCTCTGCTCACTGCTAAGAGACTGCAGTGTATACACACACCTCGTGATGCGCTCCTCCTCCTCCCCGCCGGCCCCTCCTTCCCCGTCCACCCCAGGTGCTTGTATCTGTCATCACCTCGGACGGACAGAAAAGAGGAGGGGCCGGCGAGGAGGAGGAGGAGCGCATCACGAGAGGTCTGTATACAGCCGCTTCCCGCGCTACTCTGCATGTAGGAAGGAAAGTGCAGCAGCTTGTACCACGTGCTGCTATTAGAAAGTTGCTGCACAGCTTCCCACCCACAGTGTCCCCCTGTGCCCCCCACCTCCCCACAGTGTCCCCCACCTCCCCACAGTGTCCCTCTGTGCCCCCCACCTCCCCACAGTGTCCCCCACCTCCCCACAGTGTCCCCCTGTGCCCCCCACCTCCCCACAGTGTCCTCCTGTGCCCCCCACCTCCCCACAGTGTCCCCCTGTGCCCCCCACCTCCCCACAGTGTCCCCCTGTGCCCCCCCACCTCCCCACAGTGTCCTCCTGTGCCCCCCACCTCCCCACAGTGTCCTCCTGTGCCCCCCACTCCCCACAGTGCCCCCCTGTGTGCCCTCCACCCCCACAGTGACCCCCTGTGCCCCCCACCTCCCCACAGTGACCCCCACCTCCCCACAGTGTCCCCCTGTGCCCCCCACCTCCCCACAGTGACCCCCACCTCCCCACAGTGTCCCCCTGTGCCCCCCACCTCCCCACAGTGTCCTCCTGTGCCCCCCACCTCCCCACAGTGCCCCCTGTGCCCTCCACCCCCCACAGTGACCCCCCTGTGCCCCCCACCTCCCCACAGTGACCCCCACCTCCCCACAGTGTCCCCCTGTGCCCCACAGTGCCCCCCACCTCCCCACAGTGACCCCCTGTGCCCCCACCTCCCCACAGTGCCCCCTGTGCTCCCCACAGTGCCCTCCACCTCCCCACAGTGTCCCCCTGTACCCCCCACCTCCCCACAGTGTCCTCCTGTGCCCCCCACCTCCCCACAGTGCCCCCCTGTGTGCCCTCCACCCCCACAGTGACCCCCTGTGCCCCCCACCTCCCCACAGTGACCCCCACCTCCCCACAGTGTCCCCCTGTGCCCCCCACCTCCCCACAGTGACCCCCACCTCCCCACAGTGTCCCCCTGTGCCCCCCACCTCCCCACAGTGCCCCCCACCTCCCCACAGTGACCCCCTGTGCCCCCCACCTCCCCACAGTGATCCCCTGTGCCTCCCCACAGTGTCCCCATGTGCCCCCCACCTCCCCACAGTGCCCCCTTGTGCCCCCCACCTCCCCCCTCCCCACAGTGCCCCCCTGTGCCCCCCACCTCCCCACAGTGTCCCCCTGTGCCCCCCCACCTCCCCACAGTGCCCCCCTGTGCCCTCACCTCCCCACAGTGCCCCCCCACCTCCCCACAGTGTCCCCATGTGCCCCCCACAGTGCCCCCTTGTGCCCCCCACCTCCCCCCTCCCCACAGTGCCCCCCTGTGCCCTCCACCTCCCCACAGTGTCCCCCTGTGCCCCCCCACCTTCCCACAGTGTCCCCCTGTGCCCTCCACCTCCCCACAGTGTCCCCCTGTGCACTCCACCTCCCCACAGTGCCCCCCTGTGCCCTCCACCCCCCCACAGTGTCCCCCTGTGCCCTCCACCTCCCCACAGTGTCCCCCTGTGCCCCCACCTCCCCACAGTGTCCCCCTGTGCCCCCCACAGTGCCCCCCTGTGCCCTCCACCTCCCCCCTCCCCACAGTGCCCCCCTGTGCCCTCCACCCCCCCCCACAGTGCCCCCCTGTGCCCTCACCTCCCCACAGTGCCCCCCTGTGCCCTCCACCCCCCCAGTGTCCCCCTGTGCCCTCCACCTCCCCACAGTGTCCCCCTGTGCCCCCACCTCCCCACAGTGTCCCCCTGTGCCCCCCACCTCCCCACAGTGCCCCCCTGTGCCCTCCACCTCCCCCCCCACAGTGCCCTCCACCTCCCCACAGTGTCCCCCTGTGCCCCCCACCTCCCCACAGTGTCCCCCTGTGCCCTCCACCTCCCCACAGTATCTCCCTGTGCCCTTCACCCCCCACAGTGTCCCCCTGTGTTTTCTATCCCCCCCCCATGGTGTCTCCCTGTGCCACTCACACACAGTGTCCCCCTGTGCCCTCCACCCACCTACAGTGTCCCCCTGTGCCCTCCAACCCCCCCCCCCCCCACAGTGTCCCCATGTGCCCCCCACAGTGCCCCCTTGTGCCCCCCACCTCCCCCCTCCCCACAGTGCCCCCCTGTGCCCTCCACCTCCCCACAGTGTCCCCCTGTGCCCCCCCACCTTCCCACAGTGTCCCCCTGTGCCCTCCACCTCCCCACAGTGTCCCCCTGTGCACTCCACCTCCCCACAGTGCCCCCCTGTGCCCTCCACCCCCCCACAGTGTCCCCCCCCACAGTGCCCTCCACCTCCCCACAGTGTCCCCCTGTGCCCCCCACCTCCCCACAGTGTCCCCCTGTGCCCTCCACCTCCCCACAGTATCTCCCTGTGCCCTTCACCCCCCACAGTGTCCCCCTGTGTTTTCCATCCCCCCCCCATGGTGTCTCCCTGTGCCACTCACACACAGTGTCCCCCTGTGCCCTCCACCCACCTACAGTGTCCCCCTGTGCCCTCCAACCCCCCCCCCCCATGGTGTCTCCCTGTGTCCTCCACCCCCACTGTGTCGCCTTCCGCCCTGATGGCTACCCTGAAAGACACTGTGTTAAGTCTGGAGGATCCCAGTGCTCTACTGTGTGCCCTGTGTTTTGGTTTGTGCCCTGCTATTTGCCCTACTGCGTGCCCCATGGCCTGTGATGTGCCCTGCTAGTGTACCCCCTTATGTGCCCTACTCTGTGCCCCTTGCCCTGTGATGTGCCTTGTGATGTGCCCTGCTGTGTACCGCCTGTTGTGCTCTACTGTGTGCCCTGTAATGTGCTCTGTGTGCCCCATGCCCTGGGATGTGTGCCCTGATGTGTACCGCCTGTGTCCTGTTCCCAAGGATGTGCCCTACTGTGTGCCCTGCTGTGTGCCCTACTATTTGCCACATGCCCTGTGATGTGCAGCACGTTCCCTGCTGTGTATCTCCTGATGTGCTCTGTGATGTGCCCCGCTGTGTACCCACTGATGTGCCCTGTACCCTCTGTGATGCACCATGCTGTGCTCAATAATGTGCCCTGATGTGTACAGCATAATAAACCCTGCTGGGTGCCCCATTATGTGTCCTGTGATGTGCCCTACTGTGTGCCCCATGCCCTGTGCCCCATGATGTGCCCCGTGCTCTGCAGTGTGCCATGTGATGTGCCTTACTGTGTGCCCCATGTAAGTGGGGCTTTGTGTAGGTGCGGCTTGCATGTGGGCGGAGACACAGGGGGCCCCATGATCTTCTATTGCCCGGGGGCCCCATGAGTTGTCAGTCCGCCCCTGCATGTAGCCCTCCAGCTGTTGCAGAACTACAAGTCCCATCATGCCTCTGCCTTTGGGAGTCATGCTTGTAACTGTCAGCCTTGCAATGCATCATGGGACTTGTAGTTCCACAACAGCTGGAGGCCACAGGTTGAGCATCCATGCATTACAATGTCCGCTGCTTTCCCTGCTGGTGGATAGGGTTCTCCTTCAATTCTCAGTTTGCAAATTGTCCAATGCTCCATCTCACTCCTTGGTAACAAAACGAGTTGAAAGATGACAGTCTCACAATGGTCAGCCTCAAATTGGAGTACCAGAGGAACTGTTTCATGGGTTAACAGGTCCTGATGATAAAGGTGAACCATTAACCGTCCCCATATCAGTATGGGCAGATTTGTTTCTTGATTCAATATTACTGGTTTGAGCAAACTCTATGTCCATAAAGTTCCCCCTGGCCCTGGAGTCCATCATAGCAGAGCAAGGAATTTCATGGCCAGTGACGTCACTAGGGGGTGACTATTGAGGCTGGAGCCCCGAATCTGGGGCCCATAGCCCCGAGTCCAGGGCCAGCCCTACCATGAGAGTGCCGCGGGCTGCCTGACTCAGCGCTGTCCCACACAGCCGCAGCATTCTCACTGAGTCTGCACTCCGTGCTTCGGTGACAGCCAGAGCCAAGAGATCAGTGTGTGTGAGAGTCCCCGCCCATATCATAGAGTCCAGAGGAACTTTCTCACACGATCTCCTGAGCAGGCAAGTGCAGACCATGGGGGAGGGGGGAAACTGTACTACCCAGCCTCTTTGTATACACCAGCCTCTCTGTATACCTAGCCTCTCTGTATATACACCAGCCTCTCTATATACACCAGCCTCTCTGTATACCTAGCCTCTCTGTATATACAACAGCCTCTCTGTATATACACCAGACTCTCTGTATACACTAGCCTCTCTGTATACCCAGACTCTCTGTATACCCAGCCTCTCTGTATACCCTAGCCTGTCTTCTGTATACACTAGCCTCTCTGTATACCCTAACCTGTCTTCTGTATACACTAGCCTCTCTGTATACAATAGCCTCTCTGTATGTAACAAACCGCATCTGGTGGCAGGGGATGTGGCAAGCTCTCTGGGGACCCTGATGTAAGGGGGAGGCTCCCTGGGGACCCTGATGTAATGCGGGGGGCTTTGGGGACCCTGATGTAATGATACAATATAATGTTTTTTATATATATATATATATATATATATATATATATATATACATGTGTATGCCCGCCCAAGCGTCTGACTTTCTTTACTTCGTTGCTATGGGCTCTAGCCCCAGATCTTTTGTAGACCTAGCAATGCCCCGTTCATGGCCCTCTGTGATAAACTTAATAGAGATGACAAAATGAGAAAGTAGAGAATTTACTTTATTTTCTATATGGGTCAATGGGGAGATGGACTGGGTAATAGAGTTTATTTATTCAGGCACTATAACATCAGTCACATCAATTTTTCTTTTGACTTTGTTGGGACAGTTAACTGCATAATGCCCAGAGTCCCCACAATAGAGACATAAGATCTCCAAACGTCTTTTCCCTTTCTCCTGAGGAGAAATAGATCTCCTAATAGCATCAACCTTCATAGGTTCAGGAATGTAATGCCACATACACACGAGCCGACTTTCCAGCAGACTTGGTCCGGCAGACCAGACTCCGTCGGACAATTCGATCGTGTGTGGGCTCCAGCAGACTTTTTTTTCCCCAAAAGTCAGAGGGACCTAGAAATAAAACATGTTTCAAATCTTTCCGACGGCCTCGAGTCCAGTCGAAAAATCCGCTCATCTGTATGCTAGTCCGACGGACTAAAACTGACGCTATGGCAGCTATTGGGTACTGACTATCAACTTCCTTATTTTAGTCCGGTCGTACGTCATCATGTACGAATCCATCGGACTTTGGTGTGATCGTGTGTGTCCAAGTCCGTTCGTTTGAAAGTCCGGCGGACGTACGCTGCAAAGTCCGTCGGAAAGACTGTCGGACCTAGTCCATCGAAAAGTCCGCTCGTGTATACGTGGCATTAGAATCCGGAGATACTTTTGGATCCTTCTGAACAAATTGACTAGCAGACAAATGCATACCACCATTACTTCCAAACATTCCCAGTCTCTCCTTCCTCCTTTCTGTAAGCTTCTGATCTATTCAGACACATAGTTGGATGAAGGCTTCGAGATCATTAGGAGTCTCTACTCTGGCAAGCTCATCTTTTACCTGTTCAGAGAGCCCCTGGCGGAACTAACACTTTTACACTGCTGAGTTCCAAGTGGTATCTGAGATCCAACGTGGGAATTCAGCTGTGTACTCAGCAACAGTATCTGCCACAAACTATGCAACTTTGCTTCGGCAGTAGTGCAGCGGTTAGCAGGGGCGACTGGTGAAGTTTTAGGATGGAGGGGTGCTAGACCCCGCCCTTCCTTTTTGACTCCTCCTACTTCTCATAAGCCCCACCCCTTATAGAATCCCCCCACTCCCCTGTATTCCACTTGCTTCCACCCATAGTGTCAGGAGAATTCACCTCAACATCACAGGACAGAGTATACAGCCCCAGCATCACAGATCAGGGTATATAGTTCAGCATCACAGGGCAGAGTATACAGCCCCAGCATCACAGATCAGGGTATACAGCTCCACATCAAAGATCAGGGTATACAGCTCAGCCTCACAGATCAGGGTATACAGCTCAACCTCACAGATCAGAGTATACAGCTCAGCCTCACAGATCAGGGTATATAGCTCAGCATTACAGATAAGGGTATACAGCTCCACATCACAGATCAGGGTATACATCTCCACATCACAGATCAGGGTATACAGCTCCACATTACAGATCAGGGTATACAGCTCCACATCACAGATCAGAGTATACAGCTCCACATCACAGATCAGGGCATACAGCTCCACATCACAGATCAGGGTATACAGATTCACATCTCAGATCAGGGTATATAGCGCCACATCACAGATCAGGGTATATAGCTCAGTCTCAGGGTATATAGCTCAGCCTCAGGTTGTATAGCTCAGCCTCAGGGTATACAGCTCAGCCTCAGAGTATATAGCTCAGCCTCAGGGTATACAGCACAGCCTCAGGGTATACAGCTCAGTCTCAGGGTATATAGCTCAGCCTCAGGGTATACAGCTCAGCCTCAGGGTATACAGCTCAGTCTCAGGGTATATAGCTCAGCCTCAGGGTATACAGCTCAGCCTCAGGGTATACAGCTCAGGCTCAGGGTATACAGCTCAGCCTCAGGGTATATAGCTCAGCCTCAGGGAATACAGCTCAGCTTCAGGGTATACAGCTCAGTCTCAAGGTATACAGCTCAGTCTCAGAATATACAGCTCAGCCTCAGGGTATATAACTCAGCCTCAGGGTATACAGCTCAGCCTCAGGGTATACGGCTCAGGGTATACAGCTCAGCCTCAGGGTATATAGCTCACACCAACCCCCCCGCCCACGGCGCGGGACTATCAACTCCCACCCCCCTCTTGCTGCCAGCATGTCGGAACCTACCTGATCCAGGCCTGAGGCTGGGGCTGTGGTGCCCTCTCCTTCTCTCCATCGCTCGTGCAGGCAGTGGCTCCGATGTCCGCTCCTCCCACGTCTCCTCTCTGCTGCTCCAAAGCCCTAGGCATTCAATAGGATTGCCTGACGCTTTGGCCAATTGGGAAACAGGTCTCACCACCTCCCTCCTTATTGGTGGGGAGGAACGTTAGTGTGAAAATAGCAAAAATTCATTTGCTATGGTCACACAATTGGGAGGGATTGGGGCGTACTCTCTGCGTCTCGAGCCCACCCTATTTTGAAGCCTATTAGAGCCCCTGCCATAGGTATCCATGCACCCGGTGTCCTGAAAGGGGCCGGACGCATGGATGGGGGACAGCGGCAGGGATAGGGGGGGGCAGCGCCCATGCACCCACAATGCACGGGCCACCACTGGCGGTTAGGATCATCAAAAACCTGATTCATAGTGGTCACAAAAGTCTCAAAATTATTCAGAGTGGCGCTGTCTTGTTCTACATAAGGGAAGCCCAAGCTAGGTCTTCCTCAGTCAGATGGTTGATAAAAAATAGTAAATTCTTTTCCTCAGCGGTAAATGCAGTAGGTTGGATTTTGAAATATATGTGACACTGATTAAGGAACCCTCTGTAATGGCGGTGGGCTCAATTGAACCTAAACTTGAGTGGTAGAGGCATACATGCATTAGCATCATCTGAGCAACATAAGTCCAATAATTGTTTCTGCAGAGCATGGATTTCTTCGTGTTGCCCTTTTACCACACTTTCCAGTTCAGCAAATTTTTCTTGGTAGGTGACACCGAACTCCTGCAGGTCTGCAATTTGCCACACAAAAATGAGGCACAGCATTTGCTAAAGTGGTCTTCTTGTTTGGACCAGATTATTCTGTCACGGTCATGGATCAGGCTCGGAGATCAGTAGCTATAGCAGTGGAGAGGCTCCCATCGACCAGCTGGATAAATACAGAAGCAGGTCACCCTGGTGGATAACACATCCTCACCCAAGGTGAAACAGGGACCAATGTTCATGAGAGCTCTTGATGGTGGAGATGGGTTTGCTGCATGTTAGTACCAGGTTGTGGTCCTCAGGATCTCCCCACCAGGAGATGAGCAAGCCGGGGTCCAGTAAAAGATAGGATAGGGATCAAACAGAAGCATAGTCAGTAAACAAGCCAAAGGTCAGTAACAAGTGGTTGCAGGTTGGGATCAAGCAGAATTGTAGTTGAGGAACAAGCCAATGGTCAGTAATGAGTGGTAGTGAAGATACAGACAGCAGCAGAAGTAACAAGAGCAAGATATTGGCTGGAGAAAGCACAATAATCAGGCAAGCAGGAAGTGTAAAAGCATGGTTACAATAGGAAGTTAAAGGTAGGACCAAAGGGTTCAAGAGAAACAAGGTTCAAGACAAGATAGTTCAAGGAATTGTCCAGGGCACTGTACAGCATACCAGGTTACTTAGCAATAACAGACACTGCCGGGCACTGCAGAGGTCACAGGTTCAGACCTGGGTCCTGACAATAACTGTGACTTTGCTCCTCTGCTCGTCCCGCCTCAAGGGATGAGTAAGCTTCCAGACCTTAAATGTCCATAATAACACTGGTTTCTGTCCCTATCTACAGTGTCTGCCTATCCCTAACTTCATTTCCCACTCTGGTCACCCTTTGAGATGTACATTTTGTATATCTAGCACATCTGCATCCAAAATGGTCATTAGAATCTGGTGAGAGCTTTGTGTCAAACTAGACACAGACTCTTCAACAGCCATGGTAGAGGACACATTGGTCCTATGCTCGGTTTCCCCTAGTGCCAATACCATATAATAGTCATGTGGTTTGCTTGTTACTGACGTCAATCATAAGATGCATCTCTTCCCAGCACCTCACCCCCAATGGAGTGGCTTAACGGATATCTAAACTTAGAACAAAAACATTATACTGTATATTGCAGCTTAGCAATCATTAGAGGCGGTGATTGAATTAGTTATCTTTTTTCAGGGTAAGTATATTTTTGGAAGTACAGAAAAACACCTGTTGATCTTGCCAGAAATCTTGTGTCCTTGTAACCTACTGTATACTGAACTGGTATCTCAAAAAATGTTATCAACCTTCCCAGTTCCTTTTAGAACTACAGAACACCGCCTCATTATATTATGGATGGGAAACAGTTTAAAGGTCTCCCTCTCCAGATGCGCATGCGCGGGAGCTCGGGACCAGATGCGCTCTGAGCGAGCTCCACACACTGTCGGCCTAAAGCATCAATAATCAGCGCAGCACAGCGGGAGAGACCACTCGGTCACACCAGGAGCTTCCCCCAGGGCAGGTGATGCAGCGGCGGACATTGGGACAACCGAAACGCTGACCATATAAGCAGCCAAAACCGAACTGAGCAGCCAGGCCTTCCCCTGGACAGAAGACTCAGTCCAAAATGGATCCGGAACGAGGAACACCGCGAGGTGCCTCTGACACAGCAGCAGGCACATCCCAGCCACAGAGGCAGGCAACTAAATGGGCCCAGCCTGACCAGCACAGAGACCCCTTTTCTTCTCAATCCTCAGGGGAGCTAGAAGCTGAGCAGCCGGGTGAGTCGAAGCCACTATCATTGCCCCCATCTCCGGCCATATACAGGGACACTCAAGAGCCTGTAGACTCCCCAGGGTCCTCCATGGACAGGAACATGGCAGAGATGACTGATTTGATATTCAGCTAGTCAAGCCCAGATAGAGAGTTACCCCCACCACAACCTATGCCGTATGCTGGGGATGCTGCCCTGCTAGCACGGTTTTCTGCTATGCTACAGCAAAAATTGTCCAAAGCTTGCTCCATAATAACCACTGATCTCAAACGGGACATTCAGGGCATAGGAGAAAGATTTGAGCTGATCGAAACCAAGGTGGCTGAGACGGTCACCAAGGTTAACCAGAATTCCACAATGATTACGGATCTCCAGGACAGGCTGGAGGAGGCCTGCATGAAAATCGAAGATTTAGAAAACCGATCTCGCAGATACAATGTACACCTGAGAGGTCTGCCAGAAATTCACACTGATTTAGAAGAAGCCATGAGGGAGCTGATGAAGGAACTGATTCCTGACATAACCGAGCAACACATGGAAATCTACAGGATCCATCGGCCCTGACAGCCCCAAGATCTGATGGACTGCCACGCGACATTATAGTCAAGCCGCACCACTATCGCATAAAAGAAAAATTGATGCAGGCTGCTCGCAATAGGCCAGACCTATCCCTTTTTGGTGCTCCAATCCAGCTTTTCACTGATTTGGCCCCCTCAACAGTTCAAAAACGAAGGAACATGAAGCCTTTACTGCAACAGCTTATGAACAGCCAGATAAAGTACAGATGGGCATTTCCTTTTAAACTGTCTTTCTCCTACAAGGGCAGATCTCATTCCTTTTCAACATTCCAGGAGGGTGAAGAATTACTACTGGAACTTTGGATCATCTCACGGGGACCTCCATACGACCCCTCCATCCCGTCACGCTACTCGCCCAATTTCCCCGCTGTAGCAAGATTGCACTAAATCGTCAGCAAGAAGATCCTCCCCACTTACCTGAACTTGGTCTAACTCTACTCACCCTATTCGGGGGTTGACGTTGCCTGCCTAGGGTGTCCTGGAGAAGCCTGATGTAAACAGTGCATCCGCAGCTGTCGTCCCTGATGCATCACATTTGTTTAGCACACAGTTTTATTTAGAGATTTACTGAATTACTTTTTCTTGCAATAACTGTTTTGTTGTATTTCAGTACTATGCTCGGATTATGCCCCCGGTGCCTATGGTCAGCCCTCCCCTGTGGGCCCACACCTCTGGGACATAAAAGGCTGTTCTGTGGACAGTCTGCCCTGGTTGTTTGGGCCATACGGGAGAGGGGTTAGTTTAGAAAGCAGAAGTTCCAGAAGGTTAATATGTTAAAATGTTTAAGGTCCAGCTCCCGCTGGCAGTATTTCTTTACTGTAGATGATCTTTGAGTCGGGGTATGCACACATGCCCCTACTAGTGAAACAACCTCCCTCTACAGATGAAGGTATCCTCACACATTGCGTTCCGGATGTTACTCCCAGAAGAGGTTTTAACCCAAAACCAAAATATCTATGCAAAGTTTCTTAGGCGATGTTACTTGGGCCTCAGGCCGATTATTCTATTCTTCTTCATTTCCTTATTTCTTTCCTTTCTTCCTTCCCCCTCCCCACCCCGACTCCCAACTCCATGCTCTGATTTGGTGATCCGGTCCTGGCTGACTCTACACTACAGGTTTCAAGGTAAGTGCATTCTGCCCTACCACGATGGGTAAGGTATATTCTACGCAGTACTCTATAGTTACCCATAACGTCCACGGCTTTAATTCCCCAGTAAAAAGAAGTAAGGCCTTTCACTATTATTACTCACAACGTGCTGATGTCTTCCATTTTTCCAAGTCCTTGACCCCTAGATACCCGAATGTCAAATACCCGCAGTATTACCTTTCCTCTGGCCCAGAAAAAAAGGAGGGGTGGCAATCTGCTTTTCAAAACAGACCCCATTCACACCCATAACTTTAATTAAGGACAAAATTGGTTGCTATATTATGGCAGTGGGTCGCCTTTACGATCAGTTGGTCTCATTCATATCCTATTATGCCCCAAATTCTGGACAGGTAGAGTTCTTTAGAAAGATGTTAGAGGTATGATGCCTAAGGTACAGGGGCAGGTGGTCCTGGGTGGTGACAGTAATATTCCATTAGATCGGATCATGGATAAATCTGACCCTGTCAAAATGATCCTCAAACGGGCACCTAATAGTAGCAATAACGTGGCACGTCTACTACATGTTTACGATCTGATTGACGCCTGGCGGGAGGTAAACCCCTCCACTAGAGATTACACACATTATTCTTAAGTACATCACACATATTACCGCATAGACCACTTTTTCATGCATACCTCTCTACTTCTGGTTATAACATCCGTAAAGATTCTGTCCATTCCCTGGTCGGATCACTCCCTGATTAAATTGGCATTATCTGGTCTCTGGACTAAACCACGCCGCTCTCCGTGGCGCTTAAATGCAGCTTTACTAAACGACCCCATAATATATGCCAAACTCGAGAAGAAGTTGAAGAACTATTTTTGAGAAAATTCTTCCCCAGCAACGTAAACTGGGCAGCCCACAAGGGGACTATGTGGGGTAAACTCATACAACTGGCGATGAGGGCTAAACAAATCTGGGAACAGACGATCAAACGACTAGAACAGGATCTCGTCAGGCTAATGAAAGAACAGCGTCGGACCCCCTCTCCGTGGTGCTTAAATGCGCTTAAATGCAGCCTTACTAAACCACCCCATAATATATGCCGAACTCGAGAAGGAGTTGAAGAACTATTTTCGAGAAAATTCTTCCCCAGTGACGTAATCTGGGCAGCCCACAAGGCGACTATGTGGGGTAAACTCATACAACTGGCGGCGAGGGCTAAACGAACCTGGGAACAGACGATCAAACGACTAGAACAGGATCTCGACGGGCTAATGAAAGAACAGCGTTGGACCCCTCAGGTCCACATTAGAGATCAGATCGATAATGCTAGAATGGCACTAAACCTAAGTTTAACTACCCAAGCAGACAAACGCATTCGCTGGTCGAGACATAAATATTACACAATGGAAGATAAACCGACCACAATGTTGGCCAGGAAGTTAGTACCGCATATACATACACCCACTCTACCCAAATTGAGATTACCCATAGGACACCCCACGCAAAACCCCGAAACTATCGTACGGGAATTCCATACGTTTTACACTAAACCGTACAGTAAGCCAGAACAATTTTCACAAGCCAAGGCGGAAGTCTTTTTTCAGGAGGTTCCACTACCACAACTTACAAATACCCACGTAGAACTTATGGACAAAGAATTCACGGAAGCGGAAATCAAAATGGCCATAAAAACTATTCATCCCTCTAAAGCTCCAGGCCCAGATGGTTTCTTGGGTCATTATTATAGAACATACAAGGAAATTTTGCTTCCCCATCTGTGTTCATATTTTAACGACCTGAGAAAAGGAAACAAGATCCCAACACATGAAAATGTGGCATACATTCATGTTATATCTAAGCCGGGTAAAGACCTTGGAGACTGCACTAACTATCGTCCAACCTCCCTGATAAACGTTGATCTAAAAATAATGACAAAAGTACTAGCCCTTAGACTAAATTCCATTCTTTCACAATATATCCACCTGGACCAGGCGGGCTTTGTTCTGGGTCGCCAGACGTCGGATCAAACCCGCAGAATCATAGAGATCATTTCAGCCTTCCATTCCAACTGGGACCACAAAGGACCCAGACAGGGAATGTTGCTCTCATTGGACATCCATAAAGCATTCGATTCCCTTTCATGGGATTATTTGTTTAACCACTAGCCTACCACCCACCGTCATATGATGGCGGGACGGTAAGCCTCTTGTTCTGGGCGGACATCATATGACGTGAGCCCGTTTAAACAGGGCATGCGCGCGATCGGGAGCGCGCAGCCCTGTACTGTCGGTGGCGGCGTGTCACCGAGACACCGCTCGTCACCGACAGGGGTGAACAGCCACTGGGCATGGCTGTTTACCACGTGATCGGCCGTGATGAAGTCACGGCCGATCACAAATGGTACATCCCCGCATTGCACGGCGCATGCGCGGGATCGTGAGCACGCTGCGCGTGCACGTCGGTGACGGCGTGTTCCCGGGAACACTGCTTGTCACCGACGATAGTACACAGCCATTGGCCAGGGCTGTGTACCATGTGATCGGCTGTGATCCATTCACAGCCGATCACTAACTGTAAACAAAGAGCTGTCACTAGCTGTTACTAGCCCTTCTCTCCTCACACACCGTTTCCAGTGTGAGGAGAGAAGAGCCAGGAGCAGTGAGTTACAGATCTATGTTAGTAGTGTCTGCACCAACACCACACCTGTCCCATTGCCCCCCCAATTGTCATCTGTCACCCAACAGTCACCCCATAAAAGTGCACCTGTCACATAAGAGACTGCCATCAGTGACCATCAGCGATGCAACCGTCACCCATCAGTGACCTGCCCTGTCACCCGTCACCCACCAGTGACCGTGCCCTGTCACCCGTCACCCATCAGTGACCTGCCCTGTCACCCATCAGTGACCGTGCCCTGTCACCCATCAGTGACCATCAGCGGTGCACCCATCACCCATCAGTGACCGTCGCCTGTCAGTGACCGTCGCCTGTCAACAATCTGTGACTATCACCTGTCACCGTCCGTGGCCTGTCACCCATCAGTGACCGTGCCCTCTCACCCGTCACCCATCAGTGACCGTGCCCTGTCACCCGTCACCCATCAGTGACTGTGCCCTGTCACCCATCAGTGACCATCAGCGGTGCACCTGTCACCCATCAGTGACCGTCGCCTGTCAACTATCTGTGACCATTACCCTTCACCGTCCGTGGCCTGTCACCCATCAGTGACCACTGCCTGTCACCCATCAGTGACCATCGCCCATCACACCATCACCTCTCAGTGAACGTCACCTGCCACCCATCGCACAGCCCATCAGTGACCGTCACCTGCCACCCATCTGTCACCCGTCGCACAGCTACCCGCCACACAGCCATGTCCAAAAGAGGATATACTAGTGAGGAGGCGTTCCAGATCCTCTCTATGATTGATGAGAGCCCCGGGGAGTTCTCATCAGAGTCCAATTCTGATTCCGAATCAAATTCGGCATTTGAACCGATCGAGAGTAGCAATGATTCGGATGAAGAATGGGTCCCTCCTAAAAGGGCACGACACTCTGGAAACCAGGAAGCCGCCAGCAACCAGGATTATATTCCCAGGCCCAGTACCAGCTCTGCCGCCAGAAATAGGCCCCAGGAAGAAAGGCCCAGTACCAGTGCTGCCGCCAGCAATAGGCCCCAGGAACAAAGGCCCAGTACCAGTGCTGCCGCCAGAGATAGGCCCGGCGCACAAATGCCCAGGCCCAGTACCAGTGCTGCCACATCACACCTGAGTACCAGCACAGGAAATTCAACTCCCCCAACTACTGGAGTGTCATGTCCCCCAAGAGCCAGGGCCGCTACATACATGCCAGATGGTCTTGCCAACCCAACATGGCTGCCTTCCAACTCGGGATCACCAATTATTCCCCCTTTCACAGCACAGCCAGGTGTGCAGGCCAACACCCAAAATTTCACAGAGATCAATTTTTTTCACCTGTTTTTGCCCGACACTTTGCTGCAGTTCATTGTGGACCAGACAAATTTGTATGCCCAGCAGTATATTGCCAGCAACCCCCAATCATCTTATGCCCGTCTGTTTGAGTGGAGAGATTTGAATTTGGAGGAGTTCAAATTGTTTTTGGGCCTCACCCTAAATATGGGGCTTACAAAAAAAAAATGAAGGACATACCTATTGGTCCACCAACCCCATCCACCATAAGCCCATGTATTCTGCCGCAATGTCCAGGTCCTGATATGAGATGATTATGAGATTCTTTCATTTTAATGACAACACCCAGTGCCCTCCCTGCAATCATCCAAATTCCGATAAGCTATACAAGATTCGCCCACTGATAAATTTATTTTCCAAACGATTTGCAGAACTCTATGTCCCCGAGAAGAATATATGTGTGGATGAGTCCCTGGTACCATTTTCAGGCCGGCTAGGAATAAAACAATATATTCCTAGCAAAAAGGCCAAATACGGAGTCAAATTTTACAAGCTGTGTGAGAGAGCCACGGGATATCTATATGCGTTCCGCATATATGAAGGAAGAGATTCCCAGCTCCAGCCCCCTGAGTGCCCGGCCTACATGGGCACAACTGGAAAAATCGTATGGGACCTGGCTTACCCACTTCTGAAAAAAGGATATCATATATACCTGGACAACTTTTATACCAGCCTGCCCCTTTTCAGACACCTATATATCGAAAAAACCCTGGCCTGCGGAACCTCAAGAAAAAATAGGAAGGGCTTCCCACAATCCATAGTGAACAAAAAGCTGCAAAGGGGGGAAAGAGCAACACTGAGATGCAATGAAGTGCTGGCCTTGAGGTGGAAGGATAACAGGAACGTGCACATGATGTCCACCATTCATGATGACACTACAGTTGTAGTTCAGCGAAGACGAGGTCCCATTGAAAAACCGACATGTGTCCAAGACACCCTTCCTAAAATTCATAGTAGTAGTCACGTCCCTCATCTATCAACAAAGACCCCCCCCCAGAAGACCTTCGTTCTGATGCTGTTAGCCGACTTCATGAACGCCACTTCCCGTATAACATTCCACCATCGGAAGCAGGCCGAAGACGGCAAAAAAGATGTCGTGTGTGCAGCAGAAGAGGTTTTCGAAAACATACCAGCTTCCATTGTCCCCAGTAGGGCTGAAACAACTAATCGATTAATCGACAACTAATCGATTATGAAATTAATCGATTACTATTTTCATAATCGATTAATCGGCCAGTAACATAATGGGGTTAAAAATAATAAAATGAGCCCTTTATAGTACAAAAAGAGCAAATAATCGCTACTGTAAATATTACTTTCACAGTTCTACAGTAAAAAAATTAACCCCTTACAGTATTGATCATTTGCTTTTTTTGTACTATAAAGGGCTCATTTTAGTTTTTTTTTAACCCCATTATGTTACTAAACATTTTAGACCTGGTTTACATCTTTGTGTTTTTTGGTGCTTTTTGCAGAAACACACTACAGTTCATTTAACATGGTTTTCTATGGGACACGTTCACAACTATACTTTTTTTCAGCCGCTGCGTATTTGGAAAGGGTCAGGGACTTTTTTTTTTTTTTAACGCAAAACGGTGCTTTTTTGGTTCAATATACTTCAATGGAGAAGCTGCAGAAAAGCATGTAATTCGTTTTTGCAGCAATTTGTATTTTTTAATCTGCCCAACAACAAATTGGCCAAAAACTGTATTTCTCTTCTAATAGTGTATATATAGTATATCTCTTCTGTCTGTTATTCTCAGAGTGGATTTAATATTTTGCTCCCTAACCATATAGTTGGTTGTTTATATTTACCACTGCATAGAGATATTTAAGAATACATTGTTTTTTTTTTAAAAACTTTACATACTAACTAAATTATACACCACACTTTTTTTTAAGGTTATTAACCGATTAATCGATTAATCGAAACAATAATCGACCAACTAATCGATTATGAAAATAATCGTTAGTTGCAGCCCTAGTCCCCAGTGTCCCCCCAACCTGGCCTTTGCATTGGTGAATGCTTCGAACTGTATCATACATCCCTAAATTATTAGCCCATATTTTCCCCATTTTCGCTGATCATTTTCCATGCTTCCCCAAATAACCATGCCACTGCTTTCAACGTGAACTGACCCTGGCCTGCTTTTTGACTATGCCTCTGCCTACCGTTTGGACTGCTTCCACATGAACTGACCCTGGCCTGTTTTGACTATGCCTCTGCCCACCGTTTGGACTGCTTGCTCGTGAACTGACCCTGGCCTGTTTTGTGACTATGCTTCTGCCCACCGCTTGGACTGCTTGCACGTTAACTGACCCTGGCCTGTTTTATGGACTATGCTTTTGCCTACCGCAAAAGTCCGGAGGCTTCATAGAGATTTGGGTGGGTCGAAGCCTCTACCCCTGTGCCCCTGTGCACAGGTTTTACCCGATTGCGGCCCTCAGCCTGCTGCTGAATTACTGCCATCATGCCTTTGCCTGCCGCATGAACGGACCACACCTCTGCCTGCTACCTGGACTATGCAAATAATTAGCTGTACCAAGAGGCAGTATGTTTATGAAGGGCTGGAGAGCGGTACAATAATGAGTGTCTGCAGGTAGCAGTGTACCAGTACCAATATTATGACTGTGCTGGCTGTCTCTGCCTGGACAATTTCTATGGACAAATGCTGTGGCTGTGCTGACAATATCCTTGTGCTGACTATAGACAATATTCCTGCCTGCTGCCTGGATAATTACTATTGCTGTCGCTAAGCACATCCCTGACTGCTGCCTGGACCAGTGCTCTCTTCTGTGGACACTACTAAAAGCACAGGTAATACTTTTTTTTTACCCTTTCCCCAATAGAATTTATTTTGGATTGTAATTCTTGGTATGTACATGCTATGTGTTAGAAATATGAAGGGCCTTCAAAAATGATAGGTTGCCAGGAAATTATCTATGTAATGTATGCTCCTAGAACGCCTGATGGTGCTACTTGGATGTTGGGCCTCTGTATGTGGCCAAGCTGTGTAAAAGTCTCACACATGTGGTATCCCCATACTCAGGAGGAGTAGCAGAGTGTATTTTGGGGTGTCATTTTTGCTATGTGTTGGAAATATCTTATAAATGGACAACTTTGTGTAAAAAAAATGCGTTTTTATTTTTTTCCACATTTTTCAAAAACTTCTGGAAAAAAAATAACCATTCAAAAGACTCATTATGCCTCATAGATTATACGTTGGGGTGTTTGCTTTCCAAAATGGGGTCATTTTGTGGGCAATTCCATTGTCCTGATGCTCCAGGGCCTTCAAAAGTGTAATAGGTGGTTGAGAAATGAGATGTGCAATTTATGCTTGTAGATCGCCTGATGGTGCTACTTCAATGTTGGGCCTTTGTATGTGGCCAGGCTGTATAAAAGTCCCACACATGTGGTATCGCCATACTCAGGAGGAGTGGCAGAATGTATTTTGAGGTGTCATTTTTGCTATGTATTTGCTATGTGTTGGAAATATCTTATAAATGGACAACTTTGTGTAAAAAAAATGCGTTTTCATTTTTTTCCCACATTTTCCAAAAACATTTGGAAAAAAAATAACTGTTCAAAAGACTCATTATGCCTCATAGATTATACGTTGGGGTGTTTGCTTTCCAAAATGGGGTCATTTTGTGGGCAATTCCTTTGTCCTGGTGCTCCAGGGCCTTCAAAAGTGTAATAGGTGGTTGAGACATGAGATGTGCAATTTATGCTCGTAGATCACCTGATGGTGCTACTTCAATGTTGGGCCTTTGTATGTGGCCAGGCTGTGTAAAAGTCCCACACATGTGGTATCCCCATACTCGGTAAGAGTAGCAGAATGTATTTTGGGGTGTAATTTGTTGTGTGCATATGCTCTGTGAGAGAAATAACCAGTTAATAAAACAATTTTGAAAAACAAAAAACAAAAAAAAAACAAATCTTCCTTTTGCAAAGAATTGTGGGAAAAGATTACAACTTAAAAAAACTCACCATGCTACTTAATACCTTGGAATGTCTACTTTCTAAAAAGGGGTCATTTGGGGGGTATTTGTACTTTTCTGACTTGTTAGTACCTCAAGAAATGAGATTCACCTGATGTACTGAAGGCCTGATCAGATGTTTTCAATTTTCAGTGATTGGCACCATAGTTTGTAGACTCTATAACTTTCACAAAGACCAAATAATATACACTAATTTGGGTTATTTTTACCAAAGATATATAGCAGTATAAATTTTGGCCAAAATTTATGAAGAAAAATTACTAATTTGCTAAATTTTATGACAAAAACAAAGAAAAAGGCAATTTTTCACAAAATTTACGGTCTTTTTTTATTTATAGCACAAAAAATAAAAAACCCATTAGTGATTAAATACTACCAAAAGAAAGCTCTATTTGTGTAAAAAAAAGGACACAAATTTCATTTGGGTACAGTGTTCCATGACTGAGTAATTGTCATTCAAAGTGTGAGAGCACCGAAAGCTGAAAATTGGTCTGGGCAGGAAGGGGGTTTAAGTGCACTGTATTGAGGTGGTTAATGTCTTGACCCGATATGGTCAGGGCCGTCTTTAGCGCAGGGCAAACGGGGCACTTGCCCTGGGCCCAATCTTTGCTGGGGGGCCCGCGCTAGCCGTGAATTGGGGCCCCCGATCACAGCTTTGCAGAGCGCACAGAGGACACGGGAGGATGTATTCCTCGCTAGCCAGCTGAGAGGGGGCGGGGCCGGGAGCTCCACTGACACTTTGACCCCACCCACGTGCAGCCTCTGTACTCGGAAAAGAGCTTCTGTAGTGAGAGCCAGTGATTGGAGTGGGAGTGTCAGTGGAGCTTCCGGCCCCGTCCCCTCTATACTGGCTGGTGAATACAGAGATCCGGGGGCGGTGCCGGGAGCTCCAATGACACTCCCACTCCGATCACTGGCTCTCACTACAGGTGCTCTATTCCCAGTACACAGGCTGCACGTGGGTCAGTGGAGCTCCTGGCCCCGCCCCTCTCAGCTGGCTAGCGCGGAATACATCCTCCCATGTCCTCTGTGCGCTCTGCAAAGCTGCCATCGGGGCGACCATTCACGGGTGATGTGGGCCCCTCAACAAAGCATCAGTGGAGCTCCCAGCTGCTTTAGTGAGAGCAGAGAGTGGAAGCCCCTCCCACACACCTGAATGTATGTAATGAGTTTGGCTGGCCAGGTATGTCCTTACAACCATAGAATGCCTGACTGTTTAAACCCTGAGCTGTGTTATTTAACTGTAAAGCTGTGCATTGCTGAAAGTTCTCTGACCATCCCCTGTATAATGTCTGCAGTCTCTGATTGTCTCCTGCAGTATGTCCGCAGTCTCTGATTGTCTCCTGCAGTATGTCCGCAGTCTCTGATTGTCTCCTGCAGTATTTCCGCAGTCTCTGATTGTCTCCTGCAGTATGTCCGCAGTCTCTGGTAATCTCCTGCAGTATGTCCGCAGTCTCTGAGTGTCTCCTGCAGTATTTCCGCAGTCTCTGATTGTCTCCTGCAGTATGTCTGCAGTTTCTGATTGTCTCCTGCAGTATGTACACAGTCTCTGAGTGTCTCCTGCAGTATGTACACAGTCTCTGAGTGTCTCCTGCAGAATTTCTGCAGTCTCTGATTGTCCCTGCAGTATGTCCGCAGTCTCTGATTGTCTCCTGCAGTATGTCCGCAGTCTCTGGTAATCTCCTGCAGTATGTCCGCAGTCTCTGAGTGTCTCCTGCAGTATGTCCGCAGTCTCTGATTGTCTCCTGCAGTATGTCCGCAGTTTCTGATTGTCTCCTGCAGTATGTACACAGTCTCTGAGTGTCTCCTGCAGAATTTCCGCAGTCTCTGATTGTCTCCTGCAGTATGTCCGCAGTCTCTGATTGTCTCCTGCTGTATGTCCGCAGTCTCTGAGTGTCTCCTGCGGTATTTCCGCAGTCTCTGATTGTCTCCTGCAGTATGTCTGCAGTCTCTGATTGTCTCCTGCAGTATATCCGCAGTCTCTGATTGTCTCCTGCAGTATGTCCGCAGTCTCTGGTAATCTCCTGCAGTATGTCCGCAGTCTCTGATTGTCTCCTGCAGTATGTGTATTAATGTGCACCTTTACTTGCTCAATTATTTGGGATTGCTCCACTGCTCAGTGAGAGGTAATGATGTGCATGAACCTCTAGCAACCAATCAGCAAACAGTAGTGATCTGCTTTAATCTCTAGCAACCAATCAGTAAGTGCTAATGATGTGCTGTAACCCCTAGCAACCAATTAGTGAGCGCTAATAATGTACATTAACCTCTAGCAACCAATCGGCAAGCAGAAATTATGTGTTGTAACCTCTAGAAACCAGCCATTGAGCAGTAATGATAGGCTGTAACCTCTGGCAAACAATTGCAATCACTGCGTGATCTGCTGCAGTAAACTGATTTTGAGTCTACCTGCTATTTTTTGTATGTCTCAGAATGGAGGGGGGGCCCCAAGAAAATGTTTGCCCAGGGCCCAATCAAGATTAAAAACGGCCCTGGATATAGTTTTGGTGAACGCTTTTTGGCTATCCTTCGAACATTGTATGACACACCAACAGCATCTCTGATGCTTAAGGGATACTCATCCCAATCATCAAATGTCTGCAGGGGAACCCGACAGGGATGTCCTCTGTCCCCATTGCTATTTGTTTTAGCAATGGAACCGCTAGCCATTAAGATCATTAAGACATCAAAGGTATAGAATGCGGAGACAGAGAGCATAAGTGTATACTCTTTGCTGATGATATTTTGATGTTTTTATCATCTTCTATCACCTCCTTACCCAACTCATATTCAATATTACAACCATTCTCAGCTATCTCAGGTCTTAAAATTAACCATGAAAAATCTAAAGCGTTGAATGTCTCCCTGCAGGACTCCACCCAGAAAGCCCTCGAAGAGTCCCATCAATTTCGCTGGGAACCGGTAGCTCTACCTTATCTAGTAATAAATCTAACCCCCTCCTTACACACCTTATATTCACAGACAGGGGCGGACTGACGACTCATGGGGCCCCCGGGCAATAGGAGATCCTGGGGCCTTCTGTCCCCGCTCATGTGTTCCCACCCACACTCAAGCCACACCCACACAAATCCCCACCTACATTTTGCACTAATCATCAATGTAAGGAACATTCTTCCCACTGACCACCAATGTAAGGAACATTCTTCCCGCTGACCACCAATGTAAGGAGCATTCTTCCCACTGACCACCAATGTAAGGGGCATTCTTCCCACTGACCACCAATGCAAGAGGCATTCTTCTCACTGATCACCAATGTAAGTAACATTCTTCCCACTGATCACCAATGTAAGGTGCATTCTTCCCACTGATCACCAATGTAAGGAGCATTCTTCTTACTGACCACTGATGTAAGGAGCATTCTTTCTGGTGATCACCGATGTAAGGAACATTCTTCCCACTGACCACCAATGTAATGAACATTCTTCCCACTGACCACCAATGTAAGGGACATTCTTCTCACTGATCACCAATGTAAGGAACATTCTTCTCACTGATCACCAAATGTAAAGAACATTCTTTCTGCTGACCAGTAATGTAAGAAACATTCTTTCTGGTGACCAACAATGTAAGGAACATTCTTCCCACTGACCACCAATGTAAGGAACATTCTTTCTGCTGACCACCAATGTAAGAAACATTCTTTCTGGTGACCAACAATGTAAGGAACATTATTCTCACTGATGGTTCTCTCCGCCGAAGTGTACAGATATCGGTGTATAGATGTCAGTGTTGTATATAAGGAATAGCTCTCAGTATACAGATATGAGTGTTAGGGAAAAGCACTTAGTGTATAGATGTCAGTGTAACACATAGGGAATAGCACTAAGTGCTATTCCCTATATATAACTGACATCTATACACTGAATGCTTTTCCCTAACACAGATATCTGTATACTGAGAGCTATTTCTAATATACAACACTGATATCTGTACACTGCATGGCACTCAGTGTACAGATATCAGTGTACCAGGGAATAGCACCTGGTAGATGGGCACTGGGGAAGAAGGAGCACTCAGTCCGCCTGGCTGGTGATCATAGACATGCTGTGATTACACACTGACCTCCTGCTGCACACAAGGCAGGTCAGGTGATTGTCCCCAACATGATAACTCCACTCTGTCCTCACTTTGCAGCCTCCAGCTCTCTCACTGGCTTTCTCCCGCGGCATGGATGTATACTGTGGCCCCGTCCCTCTGCTGAACTCCCCAGGAGGAGAGGTGGCCGGAGCGCCTGTCACTACTATAATACCCATGGTCCATGATCGCTCTGTAATTCCGGCCAACACCCATGTCCTCTCTTATAGCCTCACCAACTGCAGGCAGGGGTGACATTGCTCACAACTTCCGCAGTGCATAAACTTCCCCAATCCTGCATGATAAGCAGTGGGCACATCCAGGGGCAGACTGACAGAGGCGTATCTAGTGAAAATGGCACCTATGGCAAGCAATATACCTGCGCCCCTGTCAAAACAAACAAAAAAAAGAAAAACAGCTAATAAAACTACAAGTCAAGCTCTTTAATCTTTAAATTAACAAATTATGGATTTGCACTACATAAAGTGCCCAAGTGCCCGATGGGTCAGTCCGCCCCTGCTCATTAAACAGTCTACATTCAGTGAAAGTTCATGTACTGCAAACTTTGCACTGCATGTAGAATGTTTAATGAGCTTGTTGCACAAATCACTTTATTTATGATATCTATTTATTTAATCCATATTGAGCACTATATATGATTGGCTGCTTCTGCTTGGCACACACGCACAATCGCACATGATGATGAAGTCATTATCATGTGCGATTGTGCGTGTATGCCAGGCCTAAGCAGAAGCAAACAGCCAATCAAATATAGTGCTCAATATGGATTCAATAAATATGCATAGCCATAGACATCACAAATAAAGTGTAATAAAGTGATTTGTGCAGTGCAATAGCAGGAACTACTTTTAAGTAGACTGCAGATGCGACTACAGAAAATAACCAGACTGCGAATGCCACTACAGGAGATGACCAGACTGCAGATCGGACTACAGGAAATAAGCAGAGAATGCGGATGCGACTATAGGATATGACCGGACTGTGGACGCGACTACGGGGAATAACCAGAGACTGGGGACGTGACTATAGGAGATGACTAGACTGCGGATCTGACTACAGGAAATAACCAGAAACTGGGGATGCGACTATAGGAGATGACCAGAGACTGCAGATGCGACTACAGGAAATAAGCAGAGACTGCGGATGCGACTACAGGAAATAACCAGAGACTGTGGATGCGACTATAGGAGATAACCAGACTGCGGATGCGACTACGGGAAATAACCAGAGACTGGGGATGCGACTATAGGAGATGACTAGACTGTGGATGCGACTATGGGAAATAAGCAGAGACTGTGGATGCGACTATAGGAGATGACTAGACTGCGGATCCGACTACAGGAAATAACCAGAAGCTGTGGATGCGACTATAGGAGATGACAAGACTGTGGATCCGACTACAGGAAATAAGCAGAGACTGCGGATGCGACTACAAGAAATAACTAGAGACTGCGGATGCGACTATTGGAGATGACTAGACTGAAGATGCTACTACGGGAAATAAGCAGAGACTGCGGATGCGACTACAGGAAATAACCAGAGACTGCGGATGCGACTATTGGAGATGACTAGACTGCAGATGCTACTACGGGAAATAAGCAGAGACTGCGGATGCGACTACAGGAAATAACCAGAGACTGCGGATGTGACTATAGGAGATAACCAGACTGCGGATGCGACTACGGGAAATAACCAGAGACTGCGGATGCGACTATAGGAGATGACTAGACTGTGGATACGACTATGGGAAATAACCAGAGACTGCGCATGCGACTATAGGAGATGACTAGACTGCAGATATGACTATGGGAAATAACCAGAGACTTGGGATGCGACTATAGGAGATGACTAGACTGCAGATGCGACTATAGGAAATAATCAGAGACTGCAGATGCGACTATAGGAAATAACCAGAGACTGCGGATGCGACTATAGGAAATAACCAGAGACTGCGGATGCGACTATAGGAAATAACCAGAGACTGCGGCTGCGGCTATAGGAGATGACTAGGCTGCAGATGCGACTATAGGATATAACCAGAGACTGCAGATGCGACTATAGGAAATAACCAGAGACTGCAGATGCGACTAAAGGAGATGACTAGACTGCGGATGCGACTACAGGACATAACCAGAGACTGCGGATGCGACTACAGGAAATAACCAGAGACTGCGGCTGCGGCTATAGGAGATGACTAGACTGCAGATGCGACTATAGGAAATAACCAGAGACTGCGGATGCGACTATAGAAAATAACCAGAGACTGCGGATGCGACTACAGGAAATAACCAGAGACTGCAGATGCGACTACAGGAGATCAGGTAGCCAGTTTTAAAATTTTCAGCAATGCACAGCTATACAGGGGGTAAACAACATTGTCAGGTATGGTTTAGCTCACCTCCCACTCTCAGAGGTCCGGGGGCGGAGCTTTTGACTGTAGGGGCGGGGCTTTCACCAGTAGGGGGAGGAGCTTCTGGCGGTAGGAGTGGGGATTTTTGTGGTCCAGGGCGGAGCTCTCAGAAGTGCAGGAGAGACGCTCTAATCACATACAGTCAAACTCAGGCTACATGGGGAGGGGCGGGTAAGGACAGGGTCAGAGCGTCAGTGGAGCTCCCTGCTCTGCCCCTCCCTGCTGACAGAGCCTCCCTCAGCCTAAGCCAAGCCCTGCTCGGGCAGCGGCTATCTGAACACCGGCACCGGGAGCTGTATTAATCCGGGAGGACGGGGGTTTTCGTGTGGGGCGGAGGGCGGCTTTTTTCCGCTGCAGATTGAGCCGCTCATGGGGCCCCTCCTGACGTCGGGCCCTCGGTCGGCAACTGAGTGCCCCACTGGTCAGTCCACCCCTGTTCACAGAATTACCCAGCTCTGGGCAAGTCCATTCTCCATCAAGGTTTGGCAGACTGCACTCTATAAAAATGAACATTCTCCCGAGAATCCTGTACTTGTTTCGCACTTTACCAGTTGCACCTAATAGATCGGACTTGCTGGCATTCCAGAGAAAGCTACTTCAGTACATATGGGGTGACAAGAGGCCCAGGGTGAATAGGCGCACACTGTTCACACCAAAACAGAAAGGGGGCCTAGGGCTTCCCGACCTGCAAAAATATTTTTTGCAGCCCAATTGGCACAACTCACCAAATTCCACTCCCAACAACCTCAGACATTATGGATGGCGACGGAATCACGTTTCTGCTGCCCCAAACCAATCTTGCACATTATGCGGTTGCCGATGAAAGAAAGGCCGATAATTTTGTGCCCATCCCTCTCCTTATCCTTAGATATTTGGGACAGACTAGCTAGGACCCAAAACTTCAAATCGCCCCATAATCCATTAGCCCCTCTCCTGCGAAATGGAGATTTCACCCCAGGCCTCACCCCCCCTGCTTTCGAATGGTGGTCCAATAAGGGCTTATTGCGGATCGCAGACCTCTGTGATAATAAGGGAATGCTATCCAAAAAAACATTAATAGAAAAATACCAACTACCGGACTCAGAGCATTTTAGGTCTACTTAAATATATCATTATATGCAGACCCTATCACGTAAAGGTGACCTTACATCTATGACACCTATGGAGAATATGTGTCGCCAATTTGATAAACTCCGAGGCCATATATCAGCTATATACACTATTTTAACATTTGTCTCAGACAAACTGACTTATATGACCCAATGGGAAAAAGATATCCAGGAGAGCCTGGAACTTGAGGAATGGCATTCAGTGACGCTGGCTGCTTCCAGGTTGCTGATAAATACTTCAGTAATAGAGGTGAATTACAAGGTTCTATTAAGGTGATATTTGGTGCTGACTAGATTGGCCACTTTTGTTCCCGGGGCATTATCTAAATGCTTTTGGGGCTGTGGTCAGGACGGGACTGCATTCCATATTTGGTGGCTATGCCTCAAAGTACGGAAATTCTGGATCAGGGTCTATAACTTCATATACTCTCTCACCCAGATTAACCTGACCAAATCCCCAAAACATGCGCTATTAGGGTGCAAGATTGAGGAAGCCTCCAAAAGCCAAAGACGGCTCCTGAAGTTCATCTTTGTATTGGCCAAAATTACTATTGCTAAGAACTGGAAGTCAGCAGCAATACCGTTTGTTCAATTTAAGCATAAACTTTCATGGCTTATGATAAACGAAAGATTAACAGCGATTGTGCAGGATAAAATGAAACAGTTTGATAAAATATGGGATCCATGGATTAGATACTTGACAAATGACCTTCGGACACTCTCTGATTAGGGGGTTTGCTGGGGGAGCTTATGCAGAGCGTGGAGTTACCCCCCCCCCCCCCCCTTTTCCCCCTCCTCTCCTTTTTTCTTCTCCCCTTCTCCTCCTATCTCCTCTCATCTTCTGAGATTCTGATATTGTTGGGTGGGGGTTGCCCCTCTGCAGTTAGAGGGTGTGAGAGACCCCATCACTTGGTGTGAACTGCATCCCCTGGCGTGGAGGGGCACCCTGCAGCCCACATCATAAAATTGTTTTAAGGAAACAGACTATGGTTAGAAGCCCAACACGGGTGTTCCACCTCATAACAGGTTTAGAAATATCTCAACCGGGATTTAAAATGTATAAAGGAAAACAAAGAAATTTTCATCCAGCCTCACTGGATGACGAGCTGCTGACGAGGAGGTGGATTATCCATGATTGCAACTCATGTTAATTAGTATACATAAACTATGGACTATTAAATCCAATGCCATGATTGTTACTTTGTATTGTTGAAAACTTGAATAAAAACTATTAAAAATGAAGGTCTCCCTCTGTCAACCATGTCTTGCATGCAGTTCTGTATCACATTGCCTGTGTATAAGGACCAACACTTCGCAGCCTTCAGTGGGAAGCTTCTCTGCATTACTTCAATCTGTTGATCAGATGTGAATGTGATTAGCTTAATATACATAATCAAAACAGTAAGTGTGAAAGGAGAACTGAACTCTGAAAGCTGTGCAAAAAATGCAAGCAGAGGGTAAAGGACTTGTCACCAGCATTGTCTGTGAAGCTGATCTTCACCGTTTACTGGCATCGTAGCCTTGTTCCTCACTGTGTCTCTGTGTGGAATTGGTCATCTTGGTAGAGGCAGGTCTTTGCTTCCTCATATTAGAGCCTCCAGCAAGGAGAATAGTGAGTAGCACATTAGTGACTTCAACAAATCTTGTTCTAAGTCTCTGAGAATAGCAGTCACAGGCAACGGTGTCTTAGATCCCACACCGTACAAATGTGCTCATGCACCCACACATACCAAGAAGTGCACTGCTATTTTTCAGAATGAATTCCAGAAAAAAGGTACATTTTCAGGGTACTGCTTAGGTGACTAACATTTTCAGATGCATGCCCCCAACCATCTCAAATTCCACAGGACTGTCCGGGGTTTTAATACAATCCCAGTGTTGAGGGGTTCTGGCTCAGTTACCTAGGGCTTTTTTTCTGCCGGAACGCAGCGGAACGGCGTTCCGCCACCTCTGGCACCGACCTCACTGATGTCACTAACACTGGAGCTCCGTTCCTGTGTCTCCAAGCGACAGCACAGCTCTCCCACACAGAATCCTCCCTGTCCTGCATATCTCAATAACAGCAGAGGAGGGGGTGGGCCATGGTGTAGGTGAGGGGGTGGTACCTCAATCCAGTAGGTGCCGATGTTCCGTCAGAACACCGGTGACCCATCACCTAGTGTTGCTGAGTGAGGTCTACAAACTATGGGCTTCCGCAGGCAGGAGCAGGAGAGGCGGAGTGATCTGACATCGCTCTCCTCCTGCTCAAGTTCTGCCCACCAATGGGCAGCAGGCCGCAACAGGCCGGCTGAACACTGCAGGCGGCCTCTTCTATTCTCCCCTCCAGCGTGCATGGGTACATTCTTTGATACCGGTGCCTTAGAATAATAATAAGAAATAAATAGCAGGCTTTCCACACAGCAGAACGGGGGGAGCAAGATAGAGCCCTGTGTACAGCAAGGCTTTGCAGTGTGACCTAGTGTATGTGGCTCAGCAGTTTCTTCTAGAACTAACTTGTAAAACTTTATTTTACTTAGTGGAGGTTTCTACAGAGGGAGTGGACTGGGGGATTCAAATGGAGTGATTATCTGTGCTTCATGCAGGGCAATGTTTTACTGAAACAAGGATGTACAGGTGTTCCATACATCCCTGTGCCGGAAAGCCCATTGTTATCTATTGGGACAAAGAGGCTGTACCAACACAGCTGCTGTTCTCAATGTGACATTGGTGCGAGGTGTACAGCCCCAAAGCACTCAGGGTGAGTTCAGGGACAAGGACCCACACCCACATGGATGTCATATTGGGACACAGCGGCTGTGTCCATGCAGCCACCAATGAGACTGCTTGTATGGGAATGCACGGAACACCTGTGCATCTCTGTGTGGGTAAATAGGGCACAGATCAAATCACCCGTGTGAATCAGGCTTTAGGGCTGTGGGGGGGGGGAGCTTTACTGGAGGTGGAGAGGGGATTGGCGCTGCTGGGTAAGATCTGAGCTGGGGTGGATATGGGCTTGAGGAGAGGGGTTTGTACTGGCTAGAGGGGTTCATTTTTGGCTGTATTCTGTACATTGGCCTGGGCATCACGTACTGCACACTCTGCACACTCCTGATCCCTGCACTCTCTACATTACTTACCCCTGCATTCTGTGCATTATGTACTTCTGATCCCTGCATTCTCTGCATTTTCCTTTACTCTGTGCGTTACTTTAAGGTCCTCCCACTTATCCATTTGGTCACACCCACCCTTTGAGGTAGCATGGGGGGGGAGGGGGCTCTTGGTTGAGTTCCTGCACCTATTTTCTGAGAAAAAAAGCCCTGGGACACAGACTTACGTGCCAGGCAAAGGTTGTCCACTGATACCAATGGTTACCTCTATGTCCCTGTTGGGCGCTGTTGTTCTTCCCCACCCCCTGCTGGCCACTAGTGTTCTCCCCAGTTCGTGCTTGGCATTAATCTTTCTTCTCATCCCCAGCTGGGCATTGTTCCATTCATTCTCCTCTTGGCACTATTATTCTCCCAACCACCTACTGTTCCCTCACTTCTTCAATGAGTATTATTGTTCACCTTGCTAAGCCGCATTGCTTCTCCCAACCCGTGCTGGGCACCATTGTTTCTTTCCCCCCTGCTGAGCACAAACCCCCCCCCCCACCTACATCTGCGCTTCAATGTTGCCTCCACCTGCCCAACTGAGCTCTAATATTCCCCACCCTGCTCCGTGGACACAATTGCATCCCCCTCACTGACCACCAATGTCATGGCATTTTTCCTCCCATAGTCTCTAACAACAGGCATTTTTTTGTCCGACAGCTACCAATTCCAGGCATTCCAGGCAACTGACCACCGACAATTTCATCACACTACACCAGCAATTTTTTTCTTCCCCTAACCACCAATATTGGACATTTTTTCCTCCCACTGACTCCAGGGCATTTTTTTTCTTCTCGGATCTCTTACTCCAGGGAATATACCCATTCTCACACTGACCACAGGCCATTTTCGACATCGGGGCATTGTTTTCTTCCCACTAACCCCCAACAATGTAAGGGGCCCTATGATACTCCTTTACTGCTACACTCAGTATACTATGTTGTACATTGCATTGTCCTGACTGCTACGCTCTTTGCTATGTAGTATATGACAAAGACTGACTCTATGCCTTATGTTGTTTATTACATAGTCCTGACCAAACATTTTCATTTCTTAACAGTAGCTCTAAGCGCTTGTTTTCCGTGTATATTCTTTTTTATTTTATTTGCAGCGGTCCCCCGTAGGGGCTGTTGGTGATTGTAGTCCGTCTCTCACCCTGCACAGCCAGGCACACAAATTTCCAGACATACAGCAGTCAAGAAATAGTTCTTGTACTTTTTTTTGTTGTTTTTACTGAGGGGATTAAAACTTGGATGGGGATAGGGTACAGATAGAATGCCCATGTGGTCAATAGGAATTCTTTAGGGGCATAACTATATACATCCGTATATACACACTTCTCCTCTTCTACCTCCAGCAAAGACTTGCTTGTAGAACTACAATTCCCAGGATCAGCTAGCACTGAATTTTAGGCCTGGCACTGGCTCAGCCAGGTCTAAAGAAAAATGCCCTTTGCAGGCAGGGACCGCAGGCCCTTATGGTGCAGCAAAATATTGTAGTTCTAGTGATAGCTGTCTCACGTGACTACTAATCCCATTACCACCTCTTCAGGCCCTGCCAGCCCTCCTGACTGCAGCTGCCTCTTTCCACTGCCTGTGCCACCACAGTCCTCCTTTTTTAAAGGTAACATTTTTTTATTTTTAATACACAACAAATACCTAGGTATACATTTGGAGCGAACAGCGCTCGAACCGTAATAAAATACATTTATCTGGCATCCAGTCAGTAAACACAGAGCGACATGTAGGTCATATTACTGTTCGGTATAGTTCAACCCATATAGAGTTCAAGGACATACATACATTCCACATAATTTGGGATTGTAGCCTTATTCAGTATAACAAGAAGTAGGTCGTATGGTACTATCTGAGCTGACCCAAGAGTTCCAAATCTTTTGAATTTTTTTGAGCATCCTCTAGCTTCATACGTCAACTTGTACAATGATATGGCATGATTGACAATGGTGAACCAGAAAGCTATAGTGGGCGAGGATTGAGATTTCCAGTGCACAGTTATTGATTTTTTTGCATAATGGCCTCCCCTATTTCCTCAGTTGTTAAAGGAGCGTCAAGTAATAGGGCCTAGTGATCCAGTAATTTTGGAAGTGAGATGTCGAACAGATAGTCATCCAGTTCCACTATAGTGTAGTGAGCTCTAGTAGCATATAATGTGGAGTAAAATGTGACGAACGCTTCCATTATCTCTTTGTTTTGTTTGACTACTACGCCTTCTGAGTTCATGATTCTCGGAATGTTGCATAGCTGATAGTCAGGTCTAGCGAGATAGGCCAACAGGCTAATATTTTTGTCGCCAAACTCAAAAAGCCGTTGGTTCTGATATAGCAATTTTTTCTGGGTGTGTTCCAGGAGTACCAACTCTAGTTCTCTGGCCCTGTGTCGCCATATAGAGTGTGTTTCAGGGGTAGGAGATGTAGAATAGGCGGTCTCCGCATCTCTAAGTCCTCCTTCCGCGTCCACCAATCTGGACTAAGATGCCTTACGGGTCTGCCCGATAGCTGCAGCAAAGGAGCCACGAGCGGTGGCCTTAAAGGCATCCCATACCACAGGGATGGAGGCACTCTGCCTGTTGGTTATCCAATAGGATTTCATGTCGGCCATACTCTGGTCCACAATAGCCTGGTCTGCTAGCCACAGTGGGCTCAATCGCCACACCCGATAAGAGGAGGGTGTGTCCAGGGCAAGGTCCACCATCAAAGGGGAGTGGTTGGACATCGCCCTAGAGAGATATTTAACTCTAGTCACCATATTAAGCATATCTGACAAAACTAGACATATACGTGACAGTGTACCGTGAGTGTCAGACTGGCACGAGTACTCCCTCACATCCGCATGTCTCCATCTCCAGGCCTTCACCAGGTCAAATTGGGTCAGGAAGGAACCCAGGGGTGTGGGGGGTAATGTAGAACAGCGGAACCCATCAATGGAGTTGTCAAGTTCTATAATCACCAGCTATCAGTAAAGGGCCCTCAGCAATTTCCAATATCGTGCCCATCTCTCGCTCAAAGAATTGTTTGGTAAAAGGTGGTGGAACGTAAAGACTAGTCACTGTGTAAGGTTTACCAAGGAGTTCAAGCATAAGAATTACGAAGCAGCCACTAGGATCTAGTTTGATGTGTTTGATAGTGATAGATGCTGATTTGGCTATAAGGATAGGTGTACCCCGGGCTTACGTGGAGTATGTGGAGTGAAGGGCATATGCTATTTTAGCTCTTTTAAAGGCCATGACCCTGGAACCTTGTAGATGGGTTTCCTGGAGGAGGATCACATGCGGATTATGTTGTGCCAGATACACAAACATTATTGATCGTTTCACTTTGGAGTTAAGCCCCTTAACATTTCATGAAATTAGTCATAGTTTAGCCATAAGTAAGCATTAATCATAGTTATAGATGCCCGGTTCTCACGGTGCACCAGAGTCAACCAAAGCGTGGAGTTCCGTGCACCCTGAGGAGTAGGAGGAAGCATGAACAATTTATACATGTGAGAGAACAGTGTGCCTTCTTGAGATGGTAACTGGATACCAAGATGGCCGACCAGGCCAGTAAGCATATGAACAAAAAGTAGGAGATAAGAACAAAACAAAAAAAGAGAAAAAAAAATCCCAAAACATTTAAAACCACCCTAACCCTCCCGACTCCCAAACCAAAACACATGAGAGCTTTGTTCCCAGAACCAAAACTGCAAAGCAGGGGGACCCTGATATAGTCCCGCAACCAACAAACCCTGAGAAGCGGAGAGAAGTCTGTAGCAGTGGGCTGCCATCCGTGTACGCACAAAACAATATATGATTAGTAAGCTGGATTTTAGAGAAAACATTCCAAAATTAGTAGGAGAATAGTACCAAATAAAAACAGGGAAGTAGTAGGGATAGTCATCCACGATAAATGTTGTCTATGCGACCTACATCAAAGTGTTGAAAAGTGTCCCCAGCTTCTTGTGGGTAGGAGATGATGGGATGATTGTGAGTAGGGATGAACCGAACACCCCCCTGTTCGGTTCGCAACAGAACATGCGAACAGGCAAAAAATTAGTTCGAACACGCAAACACCGTTAAAGTCTATGGGACACGAACATGAATAATCAAAAGTGATAATTTTAAAGGCTTATATGCAAGTTATTGTCATAAGAAGTGTTTGGGGACCTGGGTCCTGCCCCAGGGGACATGGATCAATGCAAAAAAAAGTTTTAAAAACGGCTGTTTTTTTGGGAGCAGTGATTTTATTAATGATTAAAGTGAAACAATAAAAGTGTAATATTCCTTTAAATTTCGTACCTGGGGGGTGTCTATAGTATGCCTGTAAAGGGGTGCATGTTTCCCGTGTTAAGAACAGTCTGACAACAAAATGACATTTCAAAGGAAAAAAAGTCATTTAAAACTACTCGCGGCTATTAATGAATTGCCGGTCCGACAATACACATAAAAGTTCATTGATAAAAACGGCATGGGAATTCCCCACAGGGGAACCCCGAACCAAAATTAAAAAAAAAAAATGACTTGTGGGGTCCCCCTAAATTCCATACCAGGCCCTTCAGGTCTGGTATGGATATTAAGGGGAACCCCAGCCAAAATTTAAAAAAAAAAAGGCGTGGGGTCCCCCTCAAAATCTATACCAGACCCTTCAGGTCTGGTATGGATTTTAAGGGGAACCCCGCACCAAAATTTTTTAAAAAATGGTGTGGGGTCCCCCCCAAAATCCATACCAGACCCTTATCCGAGCACGCAACCTGGCAGGCCGCAGGAAAAGAGGGGGGGACGAGAGAGCGCCCCCCCCTCCTGAACCGTACCAGGCCACATGCCCTTAACACTGGGAGGGTGCTTTGGGGTAGCCCCCTAAAACACCTTGTCCCCATGTTGATGGGGACAAGGGCCTCATCCCCACAACCCCGGTGGTTGTGGGGGTCTGCGGGCGGGGGACTTATCGGAATCTGGAAGCCCCCTTTAACAAGGGGACCCCTAGATCCCGGCCCTCCCCCTGTGTGAAATGGTAAGGGGGTACAAAAGTACCCCTACCATTTCACAAAAAAAGTGTCAAAAATGTTAAAAATGACAAGAGACAGTTTTTGACAATTCCTTTATTTAAATGCTTCTTATTTCTTCTATCTTCTTTCTTCTATCTTCTTTCTTCTATCTTCCTTCGGTTTCTTCCTCCATCTTCTTCTTCTTCTGGTTCTTCTGGTTCTTCTCATTCTTCCTCTGTTGTTCTCGTTCGGCATCTTCCTCCGCGGCGACGGCGTCTTCTTCCCTTCGTCTTCTCGGGCCGCTCCGCATCCACCATGATGGGAGGCTCCCGCTGTGTGACGCTTCTCCTCTTCTGACGGTTCTTAAATAACAGAGGGCCACCCCGTGACCCCACCACCCTCTGACGCACGGTGACTTCCCTGTCCGCCCCCCCTCTGACGTCACGGGGAATGCCACAGGGAAGTCCCCGTCAAGTCCCCGTGCATCAGAGGGGGGCGGGGTCACCGGGTGGCCCCGCCCTCCATTATTTAAGAACCGTCAGAAGAGGAGAAGCGTTACACAGCGGGAGCCTCCCATCATGGTGGATGCGGAGTGCCCTGAGAAGACGAAGGGAAGAAGAAAGCACCCTCCCAATGTTGAGGGCATGTGGCCTGGTACGGTTCAGGAGGGGGGGCGCTCTCTCGTCCCCCACTCATTTCCTGCGGCCTGCCAGGTTGCGTGCTTGGATAAGGGTCTGGTATGGCTAAGGATAAGGGTATGGTACGCCATTTTTTTGTAAATTTTGGCGCGGGGCTCCTCTTAAAATCCATACCAGACCTGAAGGGTCTGGTATAGATTTTGGGGGGACCCCCCACGTCATTTTTTTTTTTTTTAATTATGGTTCGGGGTTCCCCTGTGGGGAATTCCTATGCCGTTTTTATCAATGAACTTTTATGTGTATTGTTGGACTGGCAATTCATTAATAGCCGCGAGTAGTTTTAAATGGCTTTTTTTCCTTTGAAATGTAATTTTGCTGTCAGACTGTTCTAAACATGGGAAACATGCGCCCCTTTACAGGCATACTAAAGACACCCCCCAGGTACGAAATTTAAAGGAATATTACACTTTTATTGTTTCACTTTAAGCATTATTAAAACCACTGCTCCTGAAAAAACGACCGTTTTTAAAACTTATTTTTACATTGATACATGTCCCCTGGGGCAGGACCCAGGTCCCCAAACACTTTTTATGACAATAACTTGCATATAAGCCTTTAAAATTAGCACTTTTGATTTCTCCCATAGACTTTGAAACGGTGTTCCGCGGCTTTTGAATTTGCCGTGAACACCCGAAATTGTTCGCTGTTCGGCGAACAGCCGATGTTCGAGTCGAACATGAGTTTGACTCGAACTGGAAGCTCATCCCTAATTGTGAGGGATGTGATGTCCTGTCCTTCACTCTCCCCCATTAACAGCAACTAAGTGGGGGGGGTTGCAAACAAGAGGTATATAGATGTGATACAGGATAGTAACATTCAGTGAGGAGAAGATCTCCGGTTCTGGTTCCTGTGATCCGGAGGCCCCAGGGTGTCCATCCAGTGTGCCGCATGCTTAGATTCCATGAAAAAGTAGGCCTCGCCTTGATGAATGACCCGTTGCCATGCAGGATACAGCATGCTGTAAGGCAATTGTAGATCCCGCAGTCACCTTTTGATGGCCAGGAAAGTAGCCCTCTGTTTTTGTGTAGCTACTGAGAAATTCGGAAAAATGGGGATTCCATTATCATTAAAGTATACCCGGCCTTTTTCTCGGACAGCCCTAAGAACCGCTTCCCTGTCCCTGAAGTGCAATAATTTAATGAGTATGGCACGTGGCGGGGCCCCAGAGGGCAGGGGGGGCACAGGGGGACTCGCTAAATGGCGAATAACAGTGAGAAGGTAGGGGCGCCAAAAGTGGATATCAGCCATCGCTCCATGAAAGCCTCAGGAGCCCTGCCCTCTGAACCTTCCGGGAACCCCAGAAAGCGCAGATTATTACTCCTCAGGCGATCCTCCATGTCTGTCAGCTGGTCAGCAGTATAATCTTGGGTCTGACGCAGCTCCCTGACAGAGCCCTGTAAGGGACGTGTCTCATCTTCCAATGCCCCCCTGCGTTGTTCAGCATTTTTCACCCTGTGCCAGAGGTTGTGCACATCATGTTTAAGGAAGGATAGGTGAGTTTTGGCGGTGTCCAAATGTGTGGTGAGCAGTGGCGACTGGTGCTCAAAATTTTTGGGGGGGTGCAAAAAAATTTTGAAAAAAAATCATCAATTGCAGTCACTGTGCCATCAAACGCTGCCACTGTTCCCCTGTAAACGCTGCCACTGTGCCATCAAACGCTTCCACTGTCCCTCAAATGCTGCCACTGTGCCCATCAAACGCTGCCATTATGCCATCAAATGCTGCCACTGTGCCCATTAAATGCTTCCACTGTGCCCTTTAAACGCTGCCACTGTGCCATCAAACGCTGCCAGTATGCCCATAAAATGCTGCCAGTGTGCCCATCATATGCTGCCAGTGTACCCATCAAATGCTGCCAGTGTGCCCATCATATGCTGCCAGTGTGCCCATTAAATGCTGCCAGTGTGCCCTTGAATGCCCCCAGTGTGACCCCCCCCCCCACTCGCCATCTGCTCGGCACTTACCCTGTCTTGGTGGGGCAGCGGGTGACAGAGACAAGCGGGGTCCTTCGTGCGTCACCTGCCTTCCTCATCTCCCATCCTCTTCTCCTGATAGGCATCCAATAACGGCGCCTGTCGTTTCAGCCAATCAGGTGACAGGTAACAGACCTGAGCACCTGATTGGCGGAGAGGCCGTTTAGTGTTAGGAAAGCGAATATTCATTCGCTTTTCTAACACAGCTGAGTGACCTGCGAGCGCTCAAGCATGGCGCTCGCAGGTCACTTTTTTTTACGCCTATTAGAGCCTATGACTATGGTGCCTATGGTGCTTCAAAAACACCCCCTGCTGCTGTAATTCAGGCGTCCGGTGCCCGAAAAGGGGCTGGGCACCTGAATAGGGGGTGGCAGAGGAGGCCATAGATAGGTTCATGCAATGCATGAATCTATCTATTGGTGCTAGAGGGGGTGGCAGGAGAGAGGGGGCGGCGCCCATTCGCCCTTATGGACGCACCGCCACTGGTGGTGAGGGAAGCATGGCTGTGCTGTATAGCCTCCATGATCTGTGCCAGGGTGGGTTCTGCAGGGTCTGTATTGGCATGTACAGCATTAGAGGAATCAGGATCAGTGTCCTCGGGGGGGAATAAGAGGGGATCATCAGGGTTACAAGCGGGGATGTGTTGTGACTCACCCTTCCCAGGGAGCTGCTGCACTGAGGAGGAAGAGGATGGCTGGCTGTGCTTCTGTGCATGAGGCTGGCCAGTGCGATTTTGCTGCTGCTGACATAGCGGTATCAGCGGTGTGAATCCCCGCGCATCCTCCATATTTGACCTTCACCTGGTGTGCTCTGTGCTCTGGGGTCCTGGGAGTCTGATGAGGCAGAAGGGACCCCTGAAGATCGGTCGGGTTAACAGGATCAAGCAAGGATGTGTGCGGTGTGGACAGAGCTCAGACGACTCACGTCCTCACATCCCGGTCGTTGGCCACGCCCCCACCACAGTCGTCCTTACTGGCTCTGCACTAGAGCTGCTCGATTTTGGCTAAAATAAGAATCACGATTTTTTTGCTCAGAATAAAAATCACGATTCTTGCAGCGTAACATCATCTTTCACATTATACAAAAAAATTGGGCTAACGTTATGGTTTAATTTTTTTTTTTATTAATTAAAATGTATTTTTTAAAACAAAATTGCATTTGAAAGACCGCTGCTCAAATACAGTGTGACATAAAATATTGCAACAACCACCATTTTATTCTCATGGGTCTCTGCTAAAAATATATATATAATGTTTGGGGGTTCTGAGTAATTTTCTAGCAAACTATATTGATTTTAACTTGTAAGCAGCAAGTGCCAGAAAAAGGTTTAGTCTTTAAGTGGTTAAACTTGCCTCTACAGGCAGAAGTTCATTCCTTTGATCTAAGAAGAAATGTTATTTTGTTTATACTTATCCAACATGTTGTGATAAAACTTGGCAGGCTGCCCAGATTTTTTTTTTTTTTTCAGCTGTGAAAACTTTTTGCACTTCTTAAAAGTATCCTGAAATGCTGTTTTGAAGATTGGGAAAAGAAAAGAATTGTGATTTTGATTCTTAAAGTGGAGGGCCACCCTAGAAAAAAAAAAATTGCATGAAAAATCCTAAAAATAAATAAAAAAAAAACATTTGAGAAAAAAATGTTTAAACTTACCTAAACCCTTGTTGCTATTAGTCTTCCTAATCTGCCTCTTCCTATTCCGTGGCGTGTTTTGCTCCTCAGTGAGCGGCCCCGTTGCCTTTTGGGAACTGTGTGTGTTCCCAGAACACCACGGGGCCATTCACAGAGCCCGTGCCACTCGCGCGTGCGCAGTAGGAAACTGGCAGTGAAGCCGCAAGGCTCCACTGCCTGTTTCCCTTACTTAGGATGCCGGTGCCGGGACCCAAGAGCCGAGGGACGGGTCGGCCTCAGGCAGCTGACATTGCGGGCACCCAGGACAGGTAAGTACTTATTTAAAGTCAGCAGCTACAGTGTTTGTAGCTGCTGACTTTTACATTTTTTTTTTCATAGACGGAATCCCGCTTTAATGATTAGACATGCAGCTCTACTCGGCAGGCATCCCAGACTGCTTGCAACCAGTCCTCTCAGGAATACTTCCTAGCCCTCCTGGCTGTTCCTGTTGTTCCTCCTGGAGACTTGACTGGCAGTGCTCTCCTAGCATAGCTCCCAACTGTCCCTGATTTCAAGGGACTGTCCCTGATTTGAAGCAATGTCCCTCTGTCCCTCTTTCCCCCTCATTAGTCCCTCATTTTAGTCTGATCCATATAGTTGTATATAAAATGCATTTTTTATCTTTCAAAAAGTGTTCCCCAGTGCTAAACCTTTCCTCCAATTTCTAAATTGCTACATTTGTAAATTTTAAAAGTGAATATAAAGGAATAGTAGTGGTAAAAAAAGCCCTTGATTTAATTAACCTTTTTTTTGTTAATTCTCCTTTATGGGGGCGTGTCCTATGCCTACATACATTTACTAGTAGGTGTCCCTCATTCCCATCTCAAAATGTCGGGAGGTATGTCCTAGTGTCCTTCTTGCTCCCGTGCCTCTTGTCTTGAGAGGGTCCTGTCCGCACCCAAGCCCAGTCCCAAGGTCACCCCCCCCACCCACCAGACTGGGGAACTCCCTCAAACGCCACGACAGCCTAACACTCCATCTCCAGCTTCCCCCCAAACAAACTCCTCCTCAGCTGGGCTGAGCCAGAGTATTTGAGGGGGCCTGCCCCCTGCCAACCCAAATTGGGGATTGGTCAGTGCCCTCAGCATACTCCACACAGCTCCACCTTACCTCCCCTCCTCCTTTCCAGAAGGTTCTAGTGCAGGGGTGCCCAACCAGAGACCCAGAGATGATGACACTGGGTATGTAATGAAAACAGAAAGGGTTTTTTTTAGCAAGCGTCATTAGCATATTGTTGATGGGTGATGGAAGAACAAACTATAAACTTCAGCTTAAAGTGATTGTAAAGGCTGATTTTTAAATTTTAATCCCAATAAATCAGACTCTCTCTATATGTTTAGTGGTTCTAAAGTCAGTTTTGTACTTGCATTCTCTGAATTACCCCAAAAAACTCCAGCATTGTTCCGGCTGCAGTACTTTAACAGGGGACACTGGCAGCCACAGGAACCATAGACTCCTGCTGCTGTCAGTCAAACTTCTGTGAGAAGTGAGATGGGGGGGGCTCTCTAGCGCTCTGTGTGTCTATAAAGACACACAGCCCAGATTAGGAGCACGTCCCCACGGGTGCCCCCCTAGCATCCCGCTTGCTGAAAGGGCACCCAGAAGAAGGAGAAGAGGGCAACACTGTCGAAGGGTTTCAGAATAGGAGGTAAAGGATTTAAATTGTCCAAACATTTATTTAGGTGATCACATCCCATTGGTAAGGCGCAACATTTGTGGGCCACGGAGGACCCCCTTGTCAGGCATGTGATCAGTACATGATGATCACATGCTAATGAAGGGGTCCTGCTTGGCCCCAAAATATTGCACCTTACCAATGGGATGTGTTTTACCTGAATAAACATTTGGACAACATCTGGTGCACAGGGCATGATGGAGTGGTGACGTCTCAAGGGGCGGGGTCTCCAGCTGACATCACTGGATGGCCATGCCCCATGGCTATATAAGTAATGGTACATGCCGGGAGCTAACACAACAGTGGGAGTTAGCGTTGAGAGAATCAGAGGAAGAACCTACAGAGGAAGAAGACAGCGGAGAGAGAAGAACTGACAGAGGAAGAAGACAGCGGAGAGAGAAGAACCGGATGAGGAACCAGAGGAAGAAGACATCAGCAAAGCACAAAGAACCAGAGGAAGAAGACATCACTGGAGAGAGAAGAACTGGAGGGAGAAAAAATAAAGGACTTTGTCAAAAACTTGTGTACTGGTTTTATTTATTTTTGACACTTTTGTTGGGTGAATGGGTAGGGGTACAATGTACCCCATACTCATTCACATAGGGTGGGAGGCCGGGATCTGGGGGGCCCCCTTGTTAAAGGGTGCTTCCATATTCCAAAAAGCCCCCCGCCCGCAGACCCCCACAACCAGCAGCCATGGTTGTCAGGATGAGGCCCTTGTCCCCATCAACATGAGGACAAGGTGCTTCGGGGTGGGGGCGCAGAGCCCCCCTGCCCCAAAGCACCCATTCCCCTAATTTTGAGGGCATGTGGCTTGGTATGGTCCAGGAGGTTGGGGGCGCTCGCTCGCCCCCTCTTTTCTGACCTGCCAGGCTGTGTGCTTGGATAAGTGTCTGGTAAGGATTTTGGGATTACCTCATGCAGTTTTTTTTGGTGTGGGGGTTTCCATCAAAATCCATACCAGACCGAAGGGTCTGGTATAGTCTTGGGGTGCCCATGCCATTTTTAAAATAATTTTGACGTGGGGTCCCCACCTCAAGGTTCATATCAGACTCAAAGGACCTGGTATTGTCGGATCGAAGTCGGATCCCATTCACTGAAGTTGCATGGAAGTCAGACATGCAATGGTAGGGCATCCATGTTGTACCAGTGTGAACCAGGCCTTATCAGTTGGGCATACACCCTCTGTGCGCCAGAACTTTTTGATTATGTGACTGATATATACTTTGATCAATGTTGTTACTGGTTTCCAGCTACTAGTTGCTACAGCATTCGGTTACTTGGATATAGGCAGATGCAAGCAAGTTAACATTTGGATCCATAGGGATCTATAGGGATCTCATGGTCCATTTTTCCTCCATCACAAGTTGGAGATGAAAACAGAATAGACATGGTTGTCTCATATGTGACATCTGTTTCCCTTCTGAATCTACTGAGCAGGGGATACATTTTGGATCCCCCATGGAGACCGAATGGAGGGCACCCATGTGACAGGCCTAAATACTACATTTGCAGGTTTGATTGAAGTGTGCCTTTAATCTATTTCACGGACAGGATCAGTACAATCTAAATTGCTGCCAACAATCCCGGTTGAGTGTATCTGGCCCCAGCACATCCTGGATGCATTACTAGGTGTCTGGGATATATGCCATGTATCATTAATTAGTAATTGTACTTGCATAGAAAAAACGCAGAGGCTCCTGCACAAAGCCAAAGATCAATTTTTAGTACATAAATAAGAGGCATTCAGGCTTAATAATAAAGGAGTTAAAACAATTATATTCAAAGTACATTAATCCAAAGAACCTGATCTAACTTCAGAAAATAAAGTTAACGGGCGCTATAGGTACAACATATTGCTGTTTACCATTGCTGGTCTGTTTGAAATAGAGAAGCACGGGGACACGCAGGATCACCAGGTATTTCAAACAAATGAAGCAATACAAAGAGAACTGGGTATTTTTTAACACAAGTACATGGTACAAGAGACACATATCAGGAAAATTAAATGTTTTGGTAACATATTCTTCAAAGTGACCAAAGAATGTTCCATCATCAGTGCTTAAAGGAACATCATAAAAGCTCTGACATAACAGTTGGGCTCTAACAAGCTGGCTAGCAGAAGAGAGAGAGAGTATATTACAGACTGCTAAACTGTCTTGGTGGTGTAATTAGAACTGACCCAGCATAGAGTTTAGGCGAAGATTCTTTCTACACTTATCATTTGTTTTTACAGCGCATCTCCTACTTGCAATATATCACCTATATATCACCTATTTGCAATATATTTCTTGTTATATACTGTTACTGTTTGCTGTATCATTGCTGTTGTTTCATATCTCTTTTGTCTTTGGGGTACTGCTTATATGTAAGCAATAAATAATCCCCACCCACCCAGGTATGTCAGAGTACATGGTGCTATCTGCAGAGTAGTGGACACAGGAACAGGGGACCTGAGAAACAGCAGCTCCTTCAGGGGTAATCGCTACATTTGTTACCATTAGGCCCCTTTTACATGTGCAGATCCATATTCAGCTATCCGATTGCTCAGCAGGGATCACTCCATTGATCCCCGCTGAGCCGGCGAATGACAAGTCCCTCTCTGCACACTGTGCAGAAATGGACCTGTCAGATCTCCGCTCTCCTCTATGGGGGGATCGGATGTAAACGGACCGCCTGTCCGTTTTCATCCGATCCAATCCGCCAGACGGATGGAAAATATCGTTTCCATCCGTTTAGCGCAGCGGATCGGATCGGGACGGATTGGATGTCAGCGGACATGTCACCACTGACATCCGTCGTTCCATAGAGATGTATTGAGCGACCTTTCAGGTCCGCCTGAAAAAAATGACAGGCGGATCTGAATGGTCCGCACATGTGAAAGGGCCCTAACAGTGTCTCCAATCTATTCCTCCTCTGGTGACAACTCATATTTTTGGATTTTTTTCCTCACATTTATTCCTGTTGACAATGCTCACCAGTACAAGCAGAGAAACCACCCTAGCAAAGACAAAGACAGCAAAAAAACCTGGCAGACAATGTCTGAGACATTTTTTAAATAAAAAACAAATTTGAACAACTAAAATATTTGCTGACATTTACTGCTTGTCTTTCTTTTAGCTGACCCTGACATAAATTTGGGGAGTCCTGAAAATGACATGATTGTGTAACATTAGAAAGCACTGTTGGGTATTATTTACTAAAGGCAAAGACACTTTGCACTACAAGTGCACTTGAGACTGCACTGAAACTGCACTTGTAGTGCAAAGTGGATTTGCCCTTAGGAAATAACCCACATTGTCACCGAAACCAACAATTTTACCAACAAAAATTTGGGAAGCATTGAAAGAAGAATCCACACATTCTTGATTAACAATCTTTTTAATACAAGCACAATCACATGTGCATTTATCAAAGGTTTTTAAAACAAACCAACATGTTAGTTGTATAACAATTTTTGGGGTCACATTAATAAAAGTAGAAATGTCCATTTAAGGTAAAACAGGCATGTTTAAAACCAACAAGAAATACACAAATCTGGAACTTACAAAGTTCAACTTTGTTAGAAATAGAAGGCAATATCAGACATGAGTATTTATAAACTGTGTTTGATATTGCGTTCAGATGGGGTGAAGTCACCCCTGGAAAACCCAAATTTTGAAGATGCACACAAATTCATGAATGTCAACATGTGCTAGCTGCCATCATGGGGGATCAAGGGACGTGTTTTGTGGGTGCAACCCCTTCCTCTCAGCTACTTTATTATTGAGGAAGGGGTTGCACACACAAAACGCATGTATTGATCTCCTGTGATGGCAGATAGCACATGTTGACACACTGTGTGCATCTTCAAAATTTGGCTTTTCGACACTATGTAGAAAAAGGTGCAACAATTTTTTGTGGAAAAAATGCAAACTACATTAGGGATTTCAAAGGGTTTTAAACTCTCCCTAAGACATCAATGATGTTCTTCATTTTGTTTTTAACATCATTGATGTTTTTCTGGATGTTTTCCAAGTCCCTATTACACCCCATAATCTCCCTCATCAGGATCTGGGCACTCTCACTGGTGAAATGTCCTTCATCCACAACATCCAGATCACCTAAAAATACATAAAAAAAACCACACCATGTATTATAAATATGCCGCCATCCATCTCTTACCTGAGACTGTGGTCGCAGACACTCGCCTGTTGTGGTGACAATTTCCACCACGTCTCCCTCCTCCTCCTGTTGCCTTTGGGGGATTTCCCCTTCTTCCTGAGGTGGGGGGTCTGTGGTCTCCTCGGATAAGTGGTGTCCTCCGAGTCTTTTCTCCCCATGTAAAAAAAAAAAATAGGTATACTTAGCACAAAGATATTTGATGGCAGAAATAGGAATATGAAACATTGCTTGGAAGTGGGGTACAATTGTCTGTTTTGGCAGAGTTCTAAGATGAAGAAATATTTTTTTCCTTTGTCAAGCTTGAATACTTACCAGTTTTGTACAAGCTTCACAGATGGAGTCACCCCTATAGTATACACTGGAGCACCTGTGTGGGCCCCTAATAAAAAGGGTGTTCTGGTGTCCCACACTAGTGCTTCAGTGTTCAGATGTGTAAACAGCTGCTGAGTGTCCTCTCCTTACACAGAATCTAGTTTGCATTTCATTCTAGTTAACAACCCATCTAGACACCAAAATTATTTGAAGAGAAGTAGGCTAGCAAAAATTTATTCAAATGCATATGTCCAAAACATGTTGTTTTCTATGCTGAACGAACAATGTTTCATACGAATGAATAATGTGCACATGAACATGAAAGTTGCCATTTTAAACTGTACAACAGTTAAGAAAAGCACATGGAGCAGCACGAACGTTAGAAAAATAAAGAATAGGAACACAGGACAACTACTTACTTTTTTGCAGCACTCTCCTGATCCTTCTGTACTGATCGTGCTCCCTTAATTTGAGGTCTGATCACCACTTCCTCAGTTGATCTTTCGATCGTCGTACCCCAAAATTCTTCTGCAGACTCTTGACTACTTTCGCCATGATCTTGGCCTTTCTGACATTGGGGTTGGGGTAAGGTCCATACTTCCCTTTATAGTCGGCCCTCTTCAGGATGTCGACCATCTCCAACATCTCCCCAAAGGACATATTTAAGGCCTTAAATCGTCTACTCTGGGATCGGGACGTTTCTGGCTCTGGGCTTTCCTCCTCCTCCCCGTTGCTGTAATTAGCACACACCTGCTGTGTTTCCGCCATGTGCTCTTCCCCCACTGCGCCGAGCGATAAGGGGCGGGGAATAGACTAGAAAGAACATCAGGGGCAGGCGGAGTTTCATGCATGCGCAGTGTATATAAAGCGTAACACACGTGCGTAGTACGTACGATCTGTGAGTGGAGGAAGGAGTATCGGAGGCGCCGATCGTGATAACGAAGGTAAGATTTAACATTGGGCCTATACTGCTTCGAGATTTAGGCCTCTATTGGGACACGATTAGGAGACTTTAGCCTGACATTAGGGTTTGTCTTGTGTTGTGTCTTGCAGAGAAAATGGATATCTTGAAGGATCAGGAGTTTATGAGCATATATTAATAGATATGTTCAGGGAGCTGCCATGTCTATGGCAGGTAAACCACCCTGATTATAAGAACCAAACAAAGAGGAAGGCAGCGCTGGATCAATTGCTGCAATTTGTGAAGCCGGTGATCCCCACGGCAGACATCACCTATTTGAAGATCCTAATTGGTGTCATGAGGAGCACTTATCTAAGGGAGTGCAAGAAGGTCCAGGATTTCCAGAGATCAGGAGCAACAGATGACATTTATGTCTCCAGGCTGTGGTACTATGACAGGCTGCATTTTCTGTCAGGTCAGACTGAACCCAGGCCAGCACTCTCCAGTCTTCCTTCCATGCTTCCTTCCCCCTCAGCTGAGGCTTCTGACGACCAACCTGGGCCTTCCAGGCAGCAACATGTGGAGGAGCCCAGCTTGAGCCAGGTATAGCATTCTTCAAAATATTTCTGTTGGTCAAATTAATGATGTTAAATCTATGTTAGTTTGGATTTGTTTGGATGATTGTGATTTATGAACCAAAAACTAAAACCATGTCCCTTTTTCATACACAGGGAAGTCTCAGCCAGGAGGTGGCCGGGCCAAGCAGGCTGCCCGATACCCAGGTCCCTCCCCTCCGCCTTCAAATAAAAAGTGGCAGGAAGAGGAGTAACCTGGAGGAGGCTGCAATTGGCCTATTTTGGAAGGCTACTGAGGCCCTCAGAACACCCCACAGTGTGGAAGAGGATTTTGCTGCCATAACAGCCTGCAAAATGCTGCAAATGGAGGAGGGCTAATGCCTCTTATGTGAGTGTGTCATTTTAGAAGCTCTACAGAAAGGGTTGAGGGGCCAACTCACATGCGAAAGCCACATTTGTCAGCTCACCCATGGTCCTCCTCCTCCAGGTCCTACTCCTCCTCCTCCAGGTCCTCCTCCTCCTCCTCCAGGACCTACTCCTCCTCCTGCCACACCTCCAACACCAGAGACACAGCCGGGAAGGAAGCGTGTAAGGAAGACCAGAGAGTGATGACCTGGGTTCAGTCTGGTCTGGCAAAAGATGCAGGCTCTTCTATGACCATAGCCTGGGAACATACATGTCATCTGCTGCTGTTCATGATCTCTTGGACTTCTGGACCGGACTGCACTCCCTTAGATAAGGACTCCTCAGGCCACCAATTTTGCAGTAAAATAATTGATGTGTGCCCTGGGGGCCAAAGGCTTCGCCAATTTCTGCTGTTTATCCAGCGTTGCCTCGCTTTTTGTTTGGTTATGAGCCCTTAATAAAGGAATTTTTGTTTAAATTATACTTGCCTATGTGTGTTTTCCTTCAAAAAGGACAGTTTGTTTGTGAGGAAGCGAGTACATTATAAAAATACAATGTGAAATTAACAAGAGACACCAACACCAAGCAACCTCCTTGAGATTAAAGAATACTCAATAATAATGGTGTTGTGGTAACTTGACACACAAAGCACACCCAAAAATATTCTGGTCAAAAAAAATTTTTTTTTAAAAAGATCAGGCTTGAAAAAAATACAAACCAAAAAATAAAAAATTGATAATTTTTTAGTCAGATGTGACAAATCAAAAAATAGTGATGAAATCACGATAAATAATAAAGAAAGATGTTTGTGAGAAGTCTGTGTGAATATGGGCAGCAAAACTACTTAATTCTTCTAGCATTATAAAGAAGAAGAGAGTGCGCTGCATTAAACAATTTCAAACATTGCATCGTGACGAAAGTGCTATATCCACTGCGAATGCTAATTTTACTAGACCGAGCAGTTCTGTGTCGGAATTTCTTCTGAGCATGCGTGGCACTTGGTCGTCGGAATTGTCCACACACGGTCGGAATTGACGCGATCGGATTTTGTTGTCGGAAAATTTTATAGCCTGCTCTCAAACTTTGTGTGACGGAAAATCCGATGAAAAAAGTCAGATGGAGCCCACACACGGTCGGAATTTCCGACAACAAGCTCCGATCGCAGATTTTCAGTCGGAAAATCCGACCGTGTGTACAGGGCATAAGAATACACTTTAATAATAAGAAGAAAATAGCTTTCCTTACTGTACGAGTCTGCACCCTGCAGACTTTATTGTCAAACTACAGGTGCAAATGCTAAATATTTGACAGGCTTATCTGGTACATGTACTGGCCCTTACCTGAAATAGACGCAAAACTATCTTTCATGTGATAAGGAAAAATGACCGTAAGTATATTGACATTTTTTTTCTGCAATTCTTCTTTTATCGAAGTGTCTAAGGCTGGCCTTAGATGGGTTTCTTTTTTTTTTTCTCAGTCAGCAGGCTAAACTGAAAAAATTAACGGATTCCTCCATCCACATAAGCAAAGTTAGAGGGGTTTTTAAACTAGGCGATGGGGGGGAGGGTCCAGAGACAGTGATAGCCAGCGCGGAAGATATTCCAGAGGGTAGTATTGGGGGCATTAGTGGTAGGTTAACCAAAGCACAAAAACACAAGGTGAGTATAGTAGCAAGTCCTAGTTGCAATCTTGAAACACACAATACGAGGACAATATGCGACCGGTCTAAACTATGTGGCATGTTCACTAATGCCAGGAGCATGGCGGACAAGATGGGTGAACTAGAGATACTGTTGTACAAGGAGGATTTGGATTTTGTGGGAATTTCAGAGACCTGGTTCAACAACTCTCATGATTGGCTGGCAAACATTCAAGGGTATACCCTATACCGCAAGGATAGAGAGGGTAAAAAAGGGGGAGGGGTATGCCTATATATCAAGAATAATGTACAAGTGAATGTGAGAGATGACATCACTGAGGGGGCTAGGGAGGAGGTGGAATCTTTATGGGTAGAGCTCCAAAGGGATGAAGCTAAGGGGAAAATAATACTGGGAGTATGCTATAGGCCCCCTAACCTGAGGGAGGAAGTGGAGACGGATCTCCTATCACAAATTGGATTAGCAGCAAGGATGGGAAGTGTTATCATAATGGGAGATTTTAATTATCCAGACATAGACTGGGCGGAGGGAACCGCGCATTCATTTAAGGCTCGCCAGTTCCTTAATGTCTTGCAAGACAATTTTATGGGTCAGATGGTAGACGCACCAACTAGAAATAAAACATTACTAGATCTACTGATTACCAACAATACAGACCTGATCACAGATGTGGAAATACGGGGCAATTTAGGTAACAGCGATCACAGGTCAATTAGTTTCAGTATAAATCACACAAATAGGAAACATGAAGGGAACACAAAGACACTGAATTTCAAAAGAGCCAACTTCCCTAAACTACAAACCTTGCTAAAAGGCATAAATTGGGATAAAATATTAGGAACAAAGAATACGGAGGAGAGATGGGTTTGCTTTAAGAGCATATTAAATAAGGGCATTAGCCAATGTATCCCATTGGGTAATAAATTTAAAAGAGCGAACAAACATCCTGGATGGCTTAACTCCAATGTAAAAATGCATATAAAAGCAAAGGAGAAGGCCTTCAAAAAATACAAGGTTGAGGGATCATCCTCAGCATTCAGAATTTATAAAGAATCCAATAAGAAATGTAAGGGTGCAATTAGGACGGCTAAGATAGAACATGAAAGACACATAGCGGAGGAGCGCAAAAAAAATACCAAGAAATTCTTTAAGTATGTAAACAGTAAAAAAGGGAGGACAGACCATATTGGCCCCATAAAGAATAAGGAAGGACATCTGGTTACAAAGGATGGGGAGATGGCAAAGGTATTGAATTTATTCTTCTCCTCAGTCTTCACGAGTGAATCGGGGGGCTTCAGTAACCAAAACTGCAGTGTTTATCCTCATGACACAACACAGGAAGCACCTACATGGTTAACAGAGGACAGAATTAAAATTAGACTTGAGAAACTTAACATTAATAAATCACCGGGACCAGATGGCTTGCATCCGAGGGTACTTAGGAAACTCAGTCAGGTGATTGCCAGACCGTTGTTCCTAATTTTTACAGACAGTCTATTGACTGGAATGGTACCAGCTGATTGGAGAAAAGCCAATGTAGCACCAATATTTAAAAAGGGCCCAAAAAACATCCCTGGGAATTACAGACCAGTTAGCCTAATATCAATAGTATGTAAACTCTTGGAGGGGATGATAAGGGACTATATACAAGATTTTAGTAATAAGAATGATATCATTAGCAGTAATCAGCATGGATTCATGAAGAATCGTTCTTGCCAAACCAATCTATTAACCTTCTATGAGGAGGTGAGTTGCCATCTAGATAAAGGAAGGCCCGTAGACGTGGTGTATGTGGATTTTGCAAAAGCATTTGACACAGTTCCCCATAAACGTTTACTGTAGAAAATAAGGTGCGTTGGCATGGACCATAGGGTGAGTACATGGATTGAAAACTGGCTACAAGGGCGTGTTCAGAGGGTGGTGATAAATGGGGAGTACTCAGAATGGTCAGGGGTGGGTAGTGGGGTTCCCCAGGGTTCTGTGCTGGGACCAATCCTATTTAATTTGTTCATAAACGATCTGGAGGATGGGATAAACAGTTCAATCTCTGTATTTGCAGACGATACTAAGCTAAGCAGGGCAATAACTTCTCCGCAGGATGTGGAAATCTTGCAAAAAGACCTGAACAAATTAATGGGGTGGGCGACTACATGGCAAATGAGGTTCAATGTAGAAAAATGTAAAATAATGCATTTGGGTGGCAAAAATATGAATGCAATCTATACACTGGGGGGAGAACCTCTGGGGGAATCTAGGATGGAAAAGGACCTGGGGGTCCTAGTAGATGATAGGCTCAGCAATGGCATGCAATGCCAAGCTGCTGCTAATAAAGCAAACAGAATATTGGCATGCATTAAAAGGGGGATCAACTGCAGAGATAAAACGATAATTCTCCCGCTCTACAAGACTCTGGTCCGGCCGCACCTGGAGTATGCTGTCCAGTTCTGGGCACCAGTCCTCAGGAGGGACGTACTGGAAATGGAGCGAGTACAAAGAAGGGCAACAAAGCTAATAAAGGGTCTGGAGGATCTTAGTTATGAGGAAAGGTTGCGAGCACTGAACTTATTCTCTCTGGAGAAGAGACTTGAGCTTGAGAGGGGATATGATTTCAATTTACAAATACTGTACTGGTGACCCCACAATAGGGATAAAACTTTTTCGCAGAAGAGAATTTAATAAGACTCGTGGCCACTCATTACAATTATAAGAAAAGAGGTTTAACCTTAAACTACGTAGAGGGTTCTTTACTGTAAGAGCGGCAAGGATGTGGAATTCCCTTCCACAGGCGGTGGTCTCAGCGGGGAGCATTGATAGCTTCAAGAAACTATTAGATAATCACCTGAATGACCGCAACATACAGGGATATGTAATGTAATACTGACACATAATCACACACATAGGTTGGACTTGATGGACTTGTGTCTTTTTTCAACCTCACCTACTATGTAACTATGTAACTATAAAAGTGGACAGAGGAACCCTCCTTGCTGGGATGTTGTATTCTGACAGCAGGACGCTCTTCTGTCAGAATACACTATACCCAAAAGTTTTCCAGCATGTCCATTTGACCATGCTGAACCAGTCCAATTTCCATGGCGAGCTTAAGTTTTCATTCTTAGCCTCATGTTAACAATGAAGAATACAGGCAGATATCAGCAACTTGTGTTTGAACTTAAATTGTTACGAAACCCACAACAGTAAAATCAGTCTGTACACTGAGGGGCAAAAGTATTTGATCTCCTGCTGATTTTGTACATTTGCCCAAAGAAACAAAGAAATTATCCATCTATAATTTTAATGGTAGGTTTATTTTAACAGTGAGAGACAGAATAAAAATATCCAGAAAAACGCATTTAAAAAAATATATAAATTGATTTGCATTTTAATGATCCCACCCCCTTTCTCTCCCACCCCCCTCTCTCTCATCCCCTCTCACCCCCCTCTATCCCACCCCCTCTTTCCCATCCCCCCTCTCTCCCACCCCCTCTCTCTCACCCTCCTCTCCCACTCCCCTCTCTCGCCCCCCCTCTCTCCCACCCCCTCCCTCTCTCTCCCACCCTTCTCTCTCTCTCTCACCCCCTTCTCTCTCTCTCTCACCCCCTCTCTCTCTCTCACCCCCTCTCTCTCCTCCCTCTCTTTATCCCCCTCTATTTTTCTCCCCCTCTCTTTCTCTCACCCCCTCTCCCTCACACCCCTCTCTCTCTCTTACACCTCCCATTCCACCCCATTCTCTCACACCCCTCTCTCTACTCCCCTCTCTTGCATGCAGGCAGGGGGAACCAAGTGGACACTAACAGGTGACAGCAAGTGAGAGTTAGTGATCCCACCCCCTCCCCCCCAAGCATTGCCACTTCTGAACCCATCCCCCCAGCACTGCCACTCATCCACCCCCACCACTGCCACTGATCCCATTCTCCTAATTAAGGAATACAGGTCCCAGCATGAACCCCTGAGAGCTAAGGGGTTATATACTTAGATCTTGGGGGTTCATGCTGGGACTTGTAGTGCTTCAATTTTGGAGGGAGTCGCATCCTTAGATCTGAGGAGTTCATGTTGAAACTTGTAGTCCTTCATTTTTGGGGGATGTGACCCCCCAAAAGTGAAAGACTACAGGTCCCACCATGTGCCCCTCAGAGCTGAGGATGTGACATGCGCCCCCCCTGCCCATGGAGGGGGTAGGAATCACGTAAGTTAGTGTAATGGTCAGTATAGGAATCAGGAAGGTTAGTGTAGAGGTCAGGTAGGTCAGTGTAGGAATCAGGTAGGTCAGTGTAGGGATCAGGTTGGTCAGTGTAGTGGTCAGTGTAGGGATCAGGTTGGTCAGTGTAGTGGACAGGTAGGTCAATATGTTGGCTGAGGTGGAAGAAGGAAACCGCCTCAGGGAGAAAAGAGGCTTTAGGTCTAACAACAACCTTGCCGCACCAATTCAAAGATCACATAGCGGTGATAGCAATGAGAAAGGCCACCTTGCGAGTAGGGTCAGAAATGGAAATACCTTCAAAAGGTTCAAAGGGCAGCCTCTGAAAGGCCAAAAAGAACTAGGTTAGGTTCCACAGAGTCACAGGGGTATGTACAAAACATGCAGGAACAATGCATGGTCCAGACAAGACTGGAGGAAGGATAGGATGCATTTCACGGAGTACTTCCTAGGATGGAACTTCATAGCCTGTTACCACCCAAAATAGGCTTTCAGGATACCAAGTGTTGGTATTCTGTGAAACAGGCATGACCAGATATGTATGGATCTGCACAGAGATTACCAGACTCCACACTGAATGGAAGTAAATGTGATTTATTAAGAAAACTATACACATCTGATAAACACAGCAATAAATACCCGAAAGAATATAAAATCCGGTGAACCTAATCAGTGGAAGTGAGAACAACTAAGCAAACCAACCTAAACTAAACTAATCTAGGCTCTGTACAGATGGCAGGATAAACATGGCAGAGCAGGATCAGGTTAAGGAGCAAGGAAAAAGCTAAAATGAAGAGAAGGTACACAGGAGCAGGATCAGGAATATAGGCAGGAACAGAGTCACAGGTCACAGGGAGCAAAGTACATAAGAGTGCACAGGCTAAACACTGAGGCATTATGGAATAGTAGAGAAGGGACAAAATACTCTTCCAGCAGCTCAGGAGACAACTAATGAGAAATGAGAAACATCGTCTGGTGGACACCAGGACTACATCCTTCAGGTCCAGGAACTACAGTGCCACCAGTAGGTGATCCAGTTCCCTACGTAGGCTTTCCAGGTGCAATAGTAGATTTTGCAAGAAGTCGACTTCCCAGATTTTAAAATTGTAGGGATGACTGAATCCTATAAGCCCCTGTCCTTCGGAACCTGGGCTTCAACAGCTAAGCCATTAAAGCCAGCGACTGAGAAGCAGGAAAAGTGGTGCCAATTTTAAATGGCTAGTGAAAGCCCCATAACTTACCAAAGCAGGATGTTAGAGACCAGCCCCATCCTGCTTTGCTCTTCATGATGGGCATATTCCTGAAAGTGCTTTCTGGGGCAGGGTTTTGCCACTGCAAAACCCTGGACCCTGTAGTTAACGCGACATGATGCACCATGTACCAAGATAAGCACCCATACAGGATGTAAGAAGCGACATTACATTCCAGACCCACATTTTCTCTGCGGCACTCCAGAATTGGGGGGGAGGCGGTGCTTTAGGTCAGGTTGGTTTACCACGAGGATAGCTCTACTTTCTATTAAAATACAGTTTATTGTCCAAAACAAATACATTTTGGTTATAGGCAGACAATGGTTGGCAGAATCACCTACCAGCTTCTTATACTGTATCTCTGAGGACTCTCTTGGCAGAATCTCATTGCAAAATTGCTAATTCTGCCTCTATCCTCAACCTATACAAAGACAATCAAAAGAATCACTTTCTCAGGTGTGGATTCTGTGTGGGAAAACCCAGAGGCAACTGGGTTGCCTTGTATTTGTTACAGCAGGAGACCAATGCCAGGACTAGTAATATCTTACCACTAGAGACCCCAGGTAGAAACCAATGAGTGATGTATATATTTCATCACATTTTAAAAAGAAGACAACATGACACAAAGGGTATCTAAATGTCTATATTTTGTATAGTGATACAAGTAATGATAACAGGAACATTGATTTCAGGGCATAATCATTTTTGTTGCTGTAGTTTCAATAAATCAAACCTGATATATGCATATAAATATATAAAATATATATATATGGTTGAAGAGTGGGCAAAGTACCTTTTAAATTCTCCAAAAGGTTTTTCAGAAGCTCCATCGCAGACAGATGGTGATGATGAGCCTTACGCTGACCATTCACTGACGAATTTTGGCCAGTTGAACCAGCCCAAGTTTGATCAATTAGTGGACCTGTCGGCACAATTCTGCTTGCCATACTTCCATTGAAAAAATAAATTGACAGTTGAACAGGTCCTGCATCCAATGAGATGTATGCTTTCAGAATGCCCGAACAGTGGCCACAATAGCTGCAGCAGGGGATTTTATTTGCATTCAGGGTAGTGTAGTGTAATCTGCTGGCTGAATGAAAGAAATCTATTGCTTTATGACCAGCTTTAAGGGGCGTCAGTTTAAGGCTAGTCATATACATTTAGATTCATGATGGTGCTGAAGAAGAGAAATCAATTTCTCCTTCTCGATTCCTATGCAGTGTGGCTCGAGGAATATCTACTGTTGGCTATTGTATTTAAACAGTCGCAGCATCCGCACTTGTCTGAATACACAAGCAAGGACAAGTGTGTCCAGGAAGGGGGCTCCATTAACTCTGGAGAATTTAAGAGCACTTTCAGGTACCTTTATTTCTTTAAACACATTTTTTATTTATTATTGTATACTAATTTAATCTAACAGGTCCATTTTGGGAAACCCATATATGAGAACAAGCTATTGTTCATAAAATGAGGTTTCCTATAATTTATGTGTTAAGATCAGATCAGAGGTTTATATTTAAATAAATGGTCATTCGGGCCAGCTAAATAAGTTTTTCTTAGGAAGATTGAGAGAAGAGATTGGTAATAATGTGCTGTCTCTATGTGTGAGTGATAAGAATGGGAGATTTTCATTCTCCATGATATAGTAGGTATATTGGATCATCAATGAACAGTACTTATAGGGTAACTGTGGTCTTTGTTTTTTTACAGTAGCGTATACAGGACAGCCATATGTAATCATTACATATGACTGTCACTCTCAGTACATTATAAATATGCCTCTTATTGATTTTATTAACGTTTAGATATCTAATATAGATCTTATCTACAAATCTGTATAAGGAATAAAGCAATGGAAATATGGTACAGCAGGCAAGCGACAGCAAAAATGTTACTCCAGTCAATTTTTTTTTTCTATTGGATGGCGTAGGTAAGGGTTAATACCCACGTACCAAATGTATTACTCTGTTTGTTACCTCTGGACAGGATCGATTGTGAGGGAAAGCCAACTCTGCAGATTTTTTTACTTCCTTGCTGTGTCCCTGCTAGATAAATTTCACTTCCTGTCGCAGTGGTCATTGTTACTTGAACAGGACATGAAGGGAAATTTTCCCAAGGGTAACACTAACCACAATAGATAAAAAAGTATTGAATAAAACTTTTCACATTTTTTGCATAATGCCAGTTACATTACTTCTTATTTTAAGTTGACAACACTAAGCCACTGCCACGCACTTAGCAGCCGGGTTGTCACCCCACCGTGTACTCTTCTTCAGTATATCAGGCTGCCTTTTTAGGTGTATCAGATTAACAACCTAATGTTCATTTTAAGAGATTCACACAGCAAGGGGTCATTGCTGCTGCTAATTGCCAGTGAGGCGGTTACTGTACAGCATGTATACCTTGAGGCAAGTTGCCAAGAATACTAAAAATTAGATTAGGGATTTACTTTAGGGTAACCTTTAGAACACCATCTGAAAAATATGCTTACATTCTCTTAAAATAACCATTATTTTCTACTGTGCATGTATACCTCTAGAAAAGAGACTCAGGGATTTGGATATAAAGATAAACAATATTTAATAATCACAAATGATGGTAGTCTTTGGGAGATGGGAAGATTGTTGCAAATCTTCAAAATCTTTATTTTCATCTTTTCTGTAACAAAAAAAAATGAGTAAAAAGTGTAATTTTTGAAGCTGAATGGAACACATCACAGCATACAGAAAAAAAGGTTACCACAAACTATGCCGCTGTGCGCATTAGAGCGGGAACAAGGCCTAATCAGAAACTCATCAGGTATACAGATATTCATGAAACACTGCAGCTGTACTTACCTGTACATGCAAGAGTTGTGGTGCCTGCTTTCAGAGTGAGGTAATTACCGTATTTATCGGCTTATAACACGCACTTTTTTCCCCTGAAAATAGGGGGAAAATCGCGGGTGCATGTTATACGCCATTAGCGTACCTCGAAGGGGAAGGAGGGGGACGAGTGCCGCTGGAAATCACCAAGCTGTCATCTCCTCTCCACTCGGCCCTCCTACACACAGTCCCGCCTCTGCCACCGGCATTGGACCAGTGTTCTGTCTATCACAGGAGCTGGTCCAATGCCGATGGCAGAGGCGGGACTGTGTATGTGACTGCCGACTGAGAGGAAACAGATGACGGCTCGTGATTTCATCCGAGATATGGTGAGCTGCATTAAGGGGGCAGATGGGCACACAGCAGGCTGCAGATGGGCACACAACAGGCTGAAGGTGGGCACACAACAGGCTGCAGGTGGGCACACAACAGGCTGCAGGTGGACACACAACAGGCTGCAGGTGGACACACAACAGGCTGCAGATGGGCACACAACAGACTGCAGATGGGCACATAACAGGCTGCAGATGGGCACACAAAAAAGTTTTTTACCTGAAACTTCCCTCTTAAATTGGGGTGCGTGTTATACTTGGCGCGTGTTATACGCCGATAAATACGGTATGTCACTCTGGATTCTGAAACAAAGCACCAGATTTTTTCCATGTACATGCAGCCAGGTTAATGGAAATGGAGATCTGGTTTCTAGGTAGGTTGTTATACATGCATAAAAAAAAAACACTGGACAACCAATATATCAAATAAATGCTTTTTCTGAACTCCCAAACCTGAAGCTTTTGGGCTAAAGGGCTGAAAACATCAGGGCTAAAAACAAAAATGGTCCTAGATCTGGAGGCCCCCTGTAGCAGTGGGGCATTTTGCCCATATGTTTAAGCATACCTCCCAACTTTTTGAGATGGGAATGAGCAAAAGTATGCAGGCATAGGACACACTCCTGGCCACGCCCCCTTAAAGGAAAATTGTACAAAAAAACACAAGGCTGGTTAAACCCACAAGTAGGGTTTCCACCTGTCCAGGATTCACCCGTATAGTCCGGGTTTTGATTCATGTGACCAGGATTCAGAATTCCTGAAACCCGGATACATTATTCAGACTGGACTGTGGCCCCCCCAACTTAGGCGTGCCTTGAGAAATACCTTCCTAGCTCCCCTTTTGGTCTGTTAAAAATACAGTTAAAAGAATTTTGTTATATCACATTACTCCATGTGATAAAGATGAGGAGAGGGTGAGATGTTCTGTAGTCCTATTCTAGAGTGACACCACTGCTCTTTTATAGATACAGTACAGTCAGTGAGCGATGTCAGCCTAGGACTGGAAGTGGGCTACTGCCATAATAACCAGGTAAAAATAAAGAAAAAAAATACCTGAAAAAATAACAATACAGCCACCCTGTTTCTAGGGTCTGGTAAGCTGAAATATCTTCAACTTTATTCTTGCATTTATTTACACTCTAACTTGTTTTATGGAAGGTGGAAGGACTGTGGCAAATTGTAAAGTCATTGTTTTCTCCACTTTAGTAGATTTGGGTGTAACTCACCTTACATAACAATATAATCCTTGGCTAAGAGTCAACTATTACAGCTGTAAATAACACTGTAAATTATGTTTCCATCAAACTGAATCAACGAATAATGAATGTGCTGTCATTTGAGGCCAACTCCATTCAAGCAGCAGCCTACCTGCTGCATTAACAGATCAGAAAACAGAAGGTGGAAACGCCGCACACTGGGACCCAGCCACTATTTAGAGAAGTAAAGATGCGACTTCAGCCTGAAATCCTCCTAGCTATGTTTCGCCCCGCCTGCGGGGCTTAATCATAGAGATTGAAACATGGCGAAACATGTCAGACGAGCATAACCAGGAGGAGTTCAGGCTGAAGCCATATTTTTACCCCTCTAAATAATGGGTGGGTTCCGGTGTGTGCGGTTTCCACTTTCTGTTTTCCAATCTGTTTCTGCTAGCCTAAATGTTTAAACGTCAACACCCAATCTGTGCTTTGGGTTACAGGGGAAAGTCTTGCAGTGCTTTGAGCAGCGCTCTAAGTTTTTGTATAGGAGATACCTGCTGCAATCGTTTAATTCTGTAACCTAACCCAGCTTTATTCTTGCCTACTTTGCTTTTAAACTGGGACTGTAAACCTCAACCCAAGGGGCATATTTATAAAGCATTAAATGTGGCTTTCACCAAACATTTATTGGTTAACCATTTAAGGACCACCTTCCCGCAATGTACTGTGGACATTGCAGGGATAAGAAACAAAGATCTTTAGCAAAAAGCAGCACACATTACACATTTTTAGGCACACATTTAACCCCTTGATTACCCTAGAGGTTAATCCCTTCCCAGCCAGTGTCATTAGTACAATGAACGTGTATAGTATTATCACTGGATTAGTGTCACTGATGATGTCAGTGGCAGTTAGTCAGTTCTCCCCGAGCGTCAGTTAGTGTCAGGATTTCCCACCGCATTATTACAGTCTCATTATAAGTCACTGTCTATATATAAAAAACGATCAATATACACTTACTGGTCTTTTTTTGTTTATATAATACAAAATAAAACCCAGTGTTGATCGAAAGTGATCTATTACCACCAAAAGAAAGTTCTATTTGTGTGAAAAAAATGATATATATATTTTGTTTGGGTTCAATGTTGCATGACCGCAAAATTATTAGCGCAGTGCTAAATACCAGAAAAAGGCCGGTCATGAAGGGGGTAAAACCTTCTGGAGCTGAAGTGGTTAAGAATCAATCACTGTCATTTAAAACACATGCACCTAGTAGCTTTACCTGAAGTGATTGTTTGGCAAATGTCAGATTCAGTGCTTTATAAATATGCCCCTATGTGTTCGGTAGTTCTAAGCACTGCCCTTTATAGTACAGAGAATGTACAGTACAGCCTCAGGTGACAATACACTGCAGTCCTTCAACTATGTACCTAGTTAACTAGGTGGATCTCTGACATATTAACATGTATATTTTTGTAGTTGCAGGGTTTTTAAAGGGATAAACTATGGGGAAATGCACATGTATAGAATATACTGTATATATATATATATATATATATATATATATATATATATATATATATACAGTGTGCTATCAGAAAATGTTGACATCACACAAAGCACAAAGCAATATCTTATTGTGACTTCCAAGGATCACAGTCAATACTTTCATCACTGAGTAATTTGACAAAGTTAGGCATTAAAAGGTCAGCACAGCAATTTAACAATCTGCGGAAATAATAACATTTTTTTTTTTGTTTGCAAAGCAAATACCATATGCTGACCTGTTGTGATATGGAGATTTATTTTCAGAAAAAAGCCAAGCTATACCCTGAACTATGTGTGAAGGTCGGCCATTATCACAATTAAGGGAATTCAGTAAGGCTGCTGCACCATTTTTCTGGCATTAATCCCACTTGTTATTTTATTGCTTCCAATTCATTGATGTATTTGCAACACTTTTGTTCTGACAGTGACTCGTACACCAAATTCAGGTTTATTCTCTCTGGAGAAGAGGCAACTAAGGGTGATATGATCACCAAGTATAAATATATAAGTGGTCCATTTGGTGAACCTAGTGTAGAGATGTTCACTTTCAGGTCATTACAGAAGGCATAGGGGCACTCTTTACATCTGGAGCAAAGGAAATTCACATACACAAAGGCTTTTTCACAGTAAGAGAAAAGAGAAAATGTGGAATCAACACCCATGACTAATTCTGGTCAGCTTAGTAGATTGTTTTAAAAAAAAAGAGCTGGAATCACTCCTAAATGCAAAAAATGTTACTGAATATTAACATTTAAAGGGAACAACACCAGGGGTAGTTGATCCAAGGAAAATTTTATTGGCTCAGACTCTGAAGAAGAAGGGAAACCTTTGAAATGTGCCAGCCAACAGGGGTCCCTGTGAGGTCCCCCCATGATCTTGAGACTGCTGATTCTAGGACTGTATAGCCACGGATGAGTAGTCTGTATGAGCTCATTCCCACCTTCATGCTTGTGAGTGGCTTTTACCTTTTTTATACAAAATAAATACATGTGGGATAATGCACTAGGCAGGTGCGCCCACTATTCCTTTCATTCTTCTCATGAAAATTCTATTGCCTCCTGGGAGATCAGGAAGGAATGTTTTTCCCTGTCCGGAATAAATTGGATCATTCTTTATTTTTTGGTCTTCCTCTGGACCAATTGTGCATATAGGATTTTGTATATGGAGTTTTTCTATTTGTTTTTGTTTTTTTCTATTGGTTGAACTAGATGGACTCTTGTCTTTTTTCAACCTAACTATGTAACTATGTTTATGCATTTTTTACCCATTTACTGAGTTTGAATTGCCCCATTTTGTAAAAAGACATGTTGTGGGCTTATAACAAACAGCATTTTTTCGGACTGGGTGGTGTCAGCCCTTCCCAGTTATCTTTTACTAAATTATTCATCCATTGCTACTCTAAAACACAAAGGCCATCTCTGTAGTCCAAAAAATATGATGACTTCTTGGGATAACACAGGAAGTGTATGTAGGACACAGTACAGAACTGAATTTATGACAAGATCAACAGTTTTTTTTTTTTTCATTTATTAAACCCATATAACAAAATGCTTCCAATGGTATATATAACAGACCAAAAGGCTGCAAATAAGAGATGTTCCCTGACCTCAGAGGACGTCACTTTTTGGACTGTATCATCTTGGGGATTGGAGCTATCGAATGGTACCCTGGGATTCCCCCCTAAATGACTATTATACTGTATGGGTGTCTCTGTTCGATGTACTTCAATGTAGGTGCTGGGCTCTGGGGTGGGCATTGTTTAGGATAATGTGATCAAGCTCTTATTTGATTTTGTGTGGTAGAAATTCTGTGTGAATTTCCAATAAAGGTTGTTCCTGTTTGCACCTAAGCTAGTGTCATCTAGTTCTTGGGTGCAATTCCAAACTATAATCCCTTGTTCCTGTGTTCCAGAGGTGAGGAAGCAGCTCTCTGGCGAGGATACCGAGTCGATGTGTCAGGAGTCCATCACAGTGTTTACAAGCCCCTTTCTTGCATGGTCTGGTGTACCACATCTTGCCTGTTTGTATTCCTGTTGCCGAATTCCTCACCCACCAGGATCCAGCATACCAATTACACTGGGAAACTCACTGTATCAACTTCAGACACTTTGCTATAACTCCCCCATATTCCACACCGAGAGCCAGCACAACATTCTACCCCAGAACAAGAGCACTTTCAACCAGGCAAGCCACCCACAATACCCCCACAGTCCCCATAAGCCACATGCTTTAGAAAGGAGGACCTGTTACAGTGTACACTGTTTTCAAAGATAAAGCATGTAACACGCAAAAGCAATAGTAAATAATATTACTTTGCTGTATTATGTACATTATCTTATCCCAATAATTAGCAAACTGCTGTTATTTCGGGAATATTACAACTGTGCTTAGGCCACTTAATTTATCTTTAATTTGTATTTTAAATTAAAAAAAATGACAGCTTAATTTAGCATTCTTGTCAAAGTGCTTATGGATGGGATTGCACATTCTTGTCATATATGATTAAATGCTGTGCAACCACCCTCTCATGCTCCACTTTGTGCAACTGTGGCTGCAGAGAGCAAAGATAGAAATACTGTAAATGTAAAATATCTTCATCTCTATATGACATAACCACTTACCATCCCTATGCATTAGTGGTGTCAAACTTCTTCTTTCTGCCTTCCATTCCAGACATAGCTTCAATGTTTTTACGCCAGTCAGTAACTTCAACATTTTTTTCCTGAAAGAATATGAAAAATTGACTTAATTGTTCCTTCAGCACAGCTAATCACATTTTAATACAAGGTGCCAACTGTATGTAAAATAATGAGAACCAGCCATCCCATTATCCAATAGAGCATCTCAGCAGGCAACAGAGAAAAGCTCAATTGCATACCGGAACAGAGTAGGAGTGTGCCAAAGCTTCTGGAGTTTTAGGACGTTGAAAGGGTGGCTGGGCTTTGGAGTGGCTGGATTGTAGAGAGCAAAAATTGTAAAAATAAAATGTAAAAACATAGTACATTATAGTGCCTGTATTCGAGCACCAAAGTAATATGGTTTGCAAAATGGTAAGACAGATTTACTTCACATTATATAAGCTTATAAGGGGGTTTAGTAATGTTGCAGTCAACTTAGGACCTGATATTACCCCAAAGACCTGTTTGTAAGTAGCTTTCTCTAGGTCTTGCCAGCTGAACTACTGAACTCCCACCCATCCTATGTTATGGAGATAGCGGGTGGGTCTGCTGCATCCCTGTCACAGGTTTGTAAATCCCAATTATGATGTCACTGCTACTTTTACAACATGATAACTGGGTTTTCAAAGGAATATAAGAATTCATTGAAATAGTTTTTTGTGAGTTCAGCTTTAACGTTTCTGTCAACTCTTTATTTCTGACTGCACCCTCATTCTGCAAATTGTCCCTTCATTCTGGTTACTGTAATGTTCATGCCAAAAAAAAAAATCAGGGAGTGAAGTTTTACCTGGGACAGAAAACCATGGACAGCAATAAAACATTGTCAGGAATTCTAATGTTCCTACTGAACATGTGTTTTTGTCTGTCTTCACTGGGAAGCTATCTTATCACTTTCTGTTCTAACACTATGGAAGAGCCCTGGGGCCATCATAAAAAATTTTTTTTAAAAAATACAGAATTATGAGTTTAAAAAAAAAAGATGGCCCCAGGGCTCTTCCATACTAACTCCTCCCTGCTCTATCCAAAAAAAATGAAACATTTTGGCTGGTGTTAAAGTGTTACTCAACGCAGGACCCTGCATTCACTATATGTGGTCTCCCACAGTACACAGAACATGGAAATGCAATTATTTTAGTAAATATAAACTGCTAAATATCTTTTCTCATCAGCAGTTAGAGCAGTCTTGTGATTTCTATCAGTTTACAGCAGAGCACTGGTTAAAGCTTGTAGAAGGAGTTTTCATTCTCCTCTCACTGTCCTATGAGGCTGCAGGACCCCTGACCCTCTGTCTGGACAATGCTGATTGGCCTTGTGCTGATCACATGCACTTTCCCAAGAATACTTTCTAGCAATATACACCAAACTGAGCATGTGCAGAGTGCCCCCAAGGCTTTGTACTTTCAGGAGATGGATCGGGGACAGTGGAAGAAGGGAAAGATCAGAGAAGGTAGGATCAAACAGCCTTTTTACACAATGCAGAAGATTAACCCCTTAGGTGCCACAGTGAGTATAACAAGCATGTTTTACTGAATATATTACAGACTGATTTTACTGTTGTGGATTTAGTAACAATTTAAACACTTTGGCTCTTACACACATCTGTATACCCATTATGGACCAATATTTACATTTCAGTTATAGGCTGAGAAACTTTATTATTACTTATTACATATATTATTTTTTTGTGCAGAAACAAGGCTTTCCCGCGGCAATACTGTCTTTTAGTTTATTTCTATGCAATCTACAGACGATCTATTGCCAAAAGATGTTAAAAAAATGCACTTTTTCTGGTTTGACCAGTGTTTGAAAACAAATCTTTCACACCTTTGATCTGCTATGAATGAACAAGAAAAGTTACAATGAAGCAATAATAGCAATGGGGGTTATTTACGAAAGGCAAATACACTTTGCACTAAAAGTACACTTGGAAGTGCAGTCGCTGTAAATCTGAGGGGGACATGCAAGGAAAATAAAAAAACAGCATTTTAGCTTGCACATGATTGGATGATAAAATCAGCAGAGCTTCCCCTCATTTCAGATCTTCCCTTCAGATCTACAGCGACTGCACTTGCAGTGCAAATTGGATTTGCCTTTCGTAAATAACCCCCATTGTTTCACTTTATCTCTTCTTAGCACTGCATACACTGTCTTGAGTGCTTACATGGAAGCTGAAAGATCTGCTCCTGACATCTATAAATATATTACCGGTAAGTCCTGGCTGTCAAAATGATGGCTGGGAATTGCTGGTACATGTTTACTACACACAAGTATTTCTTTATTAATTTTTTTTTTTTTTTGGGTGTGTATAGCATATCTAATGTCAGTAACTGGCTAAATATGTACCTTTCCTAAGGCAACTGTTGCTTTGCATCCCCTCCAGTGCCAGTCAAGTGTCTATATGATTGGTCATGTGACTTCAGCCAAAGGAGATTATCTCAGGTTGATGACATTTGAGTAGAGCGGGCCAATAAGAAAAAAAAAATGACACTGATGGATACCGGCTCCTGCTCCCACGAGGTGATTGAATGTGCCACAAATGGGCTCATTCTGGTTCTCACCACCAGTAATGTCTATGGAAAGAATGACTGCCCTCCTATAGATGCAGGGAGTATAAATTGTATTCAGCAAAATGTGTACATCACACCCACCTTGACTCCACCCGCTGACTCGTGTCACCCGTTTTGGGCTGCTCATAACACATGACCAATGCATTAACATTTTGTCATGTGAGCGACACCAGAGGAAGTGTTAAACTGATTTATTCAGGAAAGGTAACCATGTAAGAACACCCTTACCACCTACTAATATACTGAAGCAGTCAAGTTAGAATTAGGAGATTGGTGAGATATATGATAGATAAGGTTTAAGCACTTCCCATCCAGGCCAATTCTGACATTTCTCTCCTACATGTAAAATTCATCATTTTTTTGCTAGAAAATTACATAGAACCCCCAAACATTATATATGTTTTTTTAGCAAAGACCCTAGAGAATACAATGGTGGTCTTGCACGGTATTTGCGCAGAAATTTTTCGAGCACGTTTTTTTTTTGGTTTTGTTTTTTTTTTTAAAACATTAAAGTTAGCCCAATTTTTTTGCATAGTGTGAAAGATGAAGTTACGCCGAGTAAATAGATACTTAACATGTCACGCTTCAAAATTGCACACGCTCATGGAATGGCGCCAAACTTCAGTACGTAAAAATCCCCATAGGCGACGCTTTAAATTTTTTACTGGTTACATGTTTTGAGTGACAGAGGAGGTCTAGGGCTAGAATTATTACTCTTGCTCTAACGTTCGCGGCGACACCTCACATGTGTGGTTTGAACACCGTTTTCATATGTGGGCGGGACTTACGTATGCGTTCGCTTCTGCGTGCAAGCACACTGGGACAGGGGTGCTTTAAATCTTTTTTTTTTTATTATTGTTAATTTTATTTGTATTTTTTTTAGTTTGACACTTTAAAAAAAAATTTTTTTTTGATCACTTTTATTCCTATTACAAGGAATGTAAACATCCCTTGAAATAGGAATATGGCACGATTGGTCCTCTTTACAGTGAGATATGAGGTCAATAAGACCCCACATCTCACCTCTAGGCTTGGAAGCCTGAAATCAAATTAAAAAAATTAATGATCTCGGCTTCCCAGCCGAGGCGCCGCCATTTGTTTGAATGCAGAGGCCGGGTGTGACGTCATAACATCGCGCCCGGTTTCCGAACGATCATAGAGACTCTGGCGACCATCTGGTCTGCCGGAAATCTCTATGATCACCATACGGGGCCAGCGGATCCTGTCTCCGACTCACTGATGGAAGCGGTGAGTCGGTAGAAGCACAGGAGGGCGGCGGGGGGGGGGACCGTTCCTTCTCGCCGCCTGAAAGAACGATCAAGCATTGGAACAGCCACTATGATCATCCGTATGGTGCACAGAATCGCCGGCACTAAAAAATGATATCTGAATGATGTCTGTAGCTGCAGGCATCATCCAGATATACCCCCGCATAATCAAGGATGTCTCTGAACGTATCTTGGGCGGGAAGTGGTTAAAGAGACATTGTCATTAATACTTTGAATGAGCAAAGTCACCACATCTCTTTGATACCCCCTAGCAAGTTATAATCACCAATCCGTGCTCCCCCGGCAACTTCCCACTGCAAGAATTCACCCTGGGTAAGGTCCAGAGCTCCCCACATGGCCTCTCAGCTCCAGACACTGTTATATATACTCTGAATGGGCAAAGCAATCACATTTCTTGATAGCTCCCTAGCAAGAATCACAGATTCATGCTCTAACAAGTTAGAATCAACTTCCCACTGCAAAAGTTCACACTGTGTACGCTCTGGAGCTCCATCACCCACCCATGTGGCTGCTCAGGTCCACCTACTGTCACATGGAAAGGTCAAAATCCACCATACCTGGAAGCCTCCTCTCTCATACATCAACTGAGCAAAGGCTTCAATAGAGTGGGAACCTTGAACTGGTAATTATAGCGTGCTAGGGGAGGGGGCTAAAAGTGTCAGTGTCACTTTAAATAAATGCCCTTCTTTATATATCTACTTTTCATAGTTGCCAAGAAACTAAATTCCCGTTTGCTAATAGAAACATTTGAAAACTGCAGTTCAATGCACAATGGCTGGCGCCAACAAACACTGTGGCATATGAGCATCTGCATCAGTTAGGCTGCTGCCATTTGCCTTTTGGAATATGTTAATAAAAACACATCCATATTAATAGCACTTCTGTTATAAAGATCTCAGTAACAATGCAGTGCCCTTGTTAATGAAGCTGGCTATTCTGCTCTTGTAGTGGAATAACAATCATAAGTAAGCAGCCTGGGGCGTACCGTAAACTTATCCAAGCTGGCTGGCTTATGAGTGATTTATATGAGGTTGCTTTTCCCAAGCAGGGAAAACAGAAACAACATAAACAGGTTCAGTTAGTTTATAAAACATTAGTCAGTTCATTTCATTTTTTTTTTATTTGAGAATAATGAAACCCAAATGGAGCTGTGGAATCTCAATTTTATTCAGTAGCCATTTTGTTCCTAAAGTGTATATAAACCCCAAATCAAAAATTTGTGAGCCTTATTTTGCTTATTTTTTCTGTATACAAAGTACTCTTACTTTGAGAACCCACCAGTTATGGCACTGTCTAATAGGCTTCCCGGAACAGGGTGACAACTCAAACCCACTTCTTTGTAATGCAGCAGTAGCATTGTCACTCCATGCCTGTAGTCTCCCCTTTAGTTAGCACACCTCAGCCAGCCCCTAAGCACCTACTTCTCTACCATTCTTGATGGATCAGAGTTCCTTAGCCACATGCTCATACAGGAGCAACGGAGCATGGGAAATGCTGCTACCACGTAATGGCATCTTCTCCCAAAAACAGCCTTGGCCCTGTAGACACAGAAGCTATGCTACAGTCACATACCTACTAAAGGATCTCATAAAAAAAAGGTATTTAACAAAGTTTCTTGCCATGGAAACACGTGCCATGCACATAGGGTATGCCTACATGATAGCCAGCATGATTTTAAAGTGGGTTAACACTAGTGGGGCAGAGAGAGAATTCTTAGCCACGCATAAGCCCCTACCAAGACCAACCCAAACTTACACAAGAATTACTCATAGGGCTCTGGCAAGAAGGACGGCTGTTAGGGGATGCACAGGCTTTTACTTTAATAAACAAAAAAGCTGGAGTATGGCTGCAATCTTTATAAATAGTATATTAGTTTAAAAGCCAACATTATTGAGAATGTTAACACATTTCAGCTACACAGCCTTAACAATAGCTAGGAATGAAATGCCTTAGCATTACTGTAGATATTGGGTGCCTTTGGTTTTTAAACTAATAAACTTTTCATTAGGATCACAGTGCGACTCCAGCTTTTTAGTTTTTTTGGTGATTAATTGGGGGCAAACAGGAGCCCAGCTGTTGAGCTGACATTCATTTCATTAGCACCTTTTGTTGTTTTTAATGTGTTACCTTGCCTTTAAAATAGAAGTATGGTGTTAACAAAAAATAGCAAAAAAAAACAAATCCATTGATCCGATGCTACATCTGTACTCTGCTGCCTCTGTATTGAGAACTTACCGATCAAACAACGTTGATCACTCAGTTCTGCTCTCTGCTCTGAGCAGAGAGCAGTGACTGTAAGTCACCACTTTCTGCTCTGCCCCTCCAGTGCTCACTGGAGCGCTGGGTTGGGGAAGGGAGGAAGCAGCTGGCTCAGTCTCCCAATGGCACAGCTGAGAGGCTGAGCTAGCTGCTGGTCCAGGAATCTGGGGGGATTCCAACTGTAAAGTCAGGATCTTTCCCCAGCCTGGAGCAGCTAAAGCCCGCTGTCGGCTGAAAATGGGTCACAGGAGTGCAGAAAGAACTTTGGCCATACTTCTCCTTTAATAAGGACAACACAGGCTCAATTTAACTTCCAGCAGGATTGCTGTATAACCACAGCAACGCTTATCCATTCTATTCTAAGAAACGTCTAAAGACTGGAGAGAATTTTGTCCAGGGCAACCAATGAAAGATGGAACGTTTATATATTTATTTTTGTGCTGTTCTTGCAGGTTTATGCTTTGCCATCCTGCCAGCTGCTGGGTCCAAAGTGATCAAATCGCAGCCCATAAGCCTTGGCTTATACATTCATTACACTAAGCTATTTTAGTTAGTGCTGGCAAAACAAAGGAAAGCTGGACTTGGTTTGTTGCTACAGTCAAAATCTCCATTTCCCCTTGTTTCAGTTTTTATAAGCTCACACTTCCATAGATGGTGTAATATAGCATAACTACCTTAGCTGTAAACTACTAACCTTTTCATCTTCCTTCTTCACTGACTTCAGGTTAGCCCTCAGGTCTAGGGAAACCTTAGTTGTAGATCCAAGGAGAGCCTTAAGCATGGCATCGGCTGAGATACGCACTCTGCGCAGGTTGGGACGCTTGAATTTTCCCTTAAGGTCAAAAATCTTCTGGTTTAAACCACTGATCTATGAAATTAGGAAATAGATATTAAATCTTTTGGTCATTTGTAATACATTACAGAGAATGCAGCAGGGGGAGCGAGACAAGAACAAGCTTGCCCATATAATGGCAGTAGTGGGTGGCAGCACTAGCAATCCCAGCAGGTGTAACTCTCCAGAGATGTAAGAATCCAGAGGGTGATTTAATGCACCTTTATTCACCAAAAACTGAAATAAAAATTCTGCGAGAGCCTAAATGTTAGAGATGCACAAATCTGCATATGTGATCTTAAACTAATATCATTTTTTAAAGTTGCTTGTATTTTTTTTAATTCTTATATTTGCTCTTTCTTAGCTCTTCAGCTTAGTGTCATACAGTCTGACAGTCAATGCTTCTGAGCTACCTGATCTTCCTCACTGTTGCCCTGCTCCTTAGTGTGCATAACTCAGTGTTTCTCAACTCCAGACCTCAAGGCGCCCCAACAGGTCATGTTTTCAGGATTTCCCTCAGATGAAACAGCTGTGGTAATTACTAAGGCAGTGAAACTGATCAAATCACCTGGGGAAAATAATGTTGGGGCGCCGTGAGGACTGGAGTTGAGAAACACTGGCATAACTACTGCCCTGTGGTTGTTTACATTGCTTTTTCAGTAACATGCCCCTGCAATTTAACACTAGTATGTATTTTTAGGAGTTGGGAGACAACATGTAAAGTTAGAGATCAGGTGGCTTCTGACACTGTTAAATTCATACTGAGTATATCAATGGGGGGAATTTACTAAAACTGGAGTGTGCAAAATCTGGTAAAGGTATGCATAGAAGCCAATCAGCTTCCAGGTTTTATTGTCAAAGCTTAATTGAACAAGCTGAAGTTAGAAGTTGATTGGCTACCATGCACCAGTTTTAGTAAATCTTCTCCAATGTTTAATACATAAGTTTTTATAGGTATCATAGGTGTGCACAGCCTACTGCATAGGGTGTGCACCACAAAGCTTAAACACATATGCATCTGTGTGTATATATACAGTATTGTATATATTTGGATTTTTTTTTCCCTCAGAGAATAGTTGCAGGAACTCCCCTTCCCTGGCCAAGTTCTCGCCTCCCCCAACCTTGCCATTCCTTGGGGGAGAGAATTAAAGCAGTGCCAAATAATGAGTATGGGAAAGGCTCAGAAATGTGTATCACACAAGGTGTACAAGACTCAAGAATGCGTAGGAAACATTGGGCATGCCACCATCTACAGCCCACCTATGAACCCGCCATCCACAGCTCACCTTTTCACCCACTGTCCACAGTTTACTACTTCTCCCCCTGTCCACAGCTCACCTATAAACCCCACCATCCACAGCTCACCTCTTCTCCCACTATCCACAGCCCACCATTTCTTCTCCTCCTGTCCACAGCTCACTTTTTCCCCTCTCCACACCTCACCTATGCACCCTACCATATACAGCTCACCTCTTCTTTCCCTGTCCAAAGCTCACTTATAAACCCCACCATCCACAGCTCATTTCTTCTCCTACAGCTCACTACTTCTCCCCCTGTCAACAGCTCACCTATGAACCCCACCATCCACTACTCACTTCTTCTCCCACTGTCCACAGCTTACTACTTCTCCCCCTATCCACAGCTCACCTATGAACCCCACCATCCACTGCTCACTACTTCTCCCCCTGTCCACAGCTCACCTACCTATGAACCCCACCATCCACACCTCACCTCTTCTCCCACTATCCACAGCTCACCATTTCTTCCCCATCCACAGCTCGCCTCTTCTTCCCCTCTCCACACCTCATCTATGTGCCCTACCATTTACAGTTCACCTCTTTTCCCCCATTTACAGCTCACCACTTCTTTCCCCATCCACAGCTTACTTCTTCATCCCCCATCCACAGCTCACCTCTGCAAACTTCCGTCCTCAACTCATCTTTATGCCCCCAGTCAGCATCCCACCTCTGCAATCCCACCATCCACAGCTTAACCTCCCTGTTCACAACATACCTGCACATGCTTAACTACAGCTTAAATTTTCACCCCCATCATCCACAGCTTATTTTTGCCCCTTCCACATTTCACTCCTGCACCACATCTATAGCTCTTACCTCTGCAACCCCCTATCTTTCACTTATGCAGAAACCCCCCCCCCCTGCCCCCAGCTCGCACTTTGCACAGCCTACTGCCTCGATAGTTTTCCCTTCTACACAAATCCCCCCCCTTTCCCAGCTCTCACATCTGCACAACACCCCCAACCTCCCAACAGCTGCCTCCCTGCAAGACTGCCCCCACACCTCCAACCCCCCCTTCCTGCCCCTACCGCCTCGATAGTTTTCCCTTCTACACAAATCCCCCCCCCCCCCCTTTCCCAGCTCTCACATCTGTACAACACCCCCAACCTCTTGCTGCCTCCCTGCAAGACTACCCCCCCCCCTTTCCATACATAGCTCTCACCTCTGCATTAATGCTTTACAGAGGTGCAGCTGCTCTATTAGCTGGATGCAGGCTCTCTTTATTGGACACAGTGCATGTTGCTTTGCCTGGACAACTCCATCTATCACACCCGTGTAGCTCATAGCCGAGGAGGTTTCAGAACATTTCACTTAACTCTGTGCTACACAGGTCTGATAGGCAGCAGGTGGGGAGAGAAGATCATAAAGATTTACATACCATACAAATAATATGGGTGATTGCGGCGTCTGGACACGGAGCACCAGAGGACAAGGCAGCTGGAGGTGGGGGAACAGTATTCCGCCACATTCTGGCTAAGAAAAAAAGTCCTGTGCAGGGGGTGATAAGAGTGTGCCCAGACACATCCGGCACACCCTGTGCACATTCGCCTATGATAGGTACTGTATAACAATTCAAATTCTTGCTTAGATGCAGTCAATACTTTTTTTTTTTTCATTTAAAGTTATATATTATGTGCACCAGTAAGGACAAAACAAATCTAGCATTGAAATATGGTACAGTAAGAATAGGCTGTTACACAAACCAATAAGAAAGTAGCATCGTATGTTAGGAACATATCGATTAGGGTGATATCAACATGGTAACAAAACAACTACATTAGACTGAATTAAAATGCAGTCATTACTTCTTATACACTATGCACCATAGGTGTGAGCAGCCCATTGCATTAGGGTGTGCATCCAAAAACTCAAACACACGTCTTTCTCTGCTGAGGCACTGGACAGTGAATGAATGAGAAGTGCTGAGTGGCTTTCCTTTCATTCACAAACTGAAGCATAGTAAACACAGTTTACTATGCTTCCATTATTAGTGAACACAGTGAGTGTGTTCATTTAGAAAAGGAATGGGCCGGTAAATGGCATATTAATTAGCCTCTTCCCCCCCTCATTGTGGCCATATTAATTAGCCTCTTCCCCCACTCTCCATTCTGAAAATCCCCACAGGAGCCAGGGTGAGAGGAGGGAAGCAAGCAGCACTGCAGTGCGGGGGGCGCAACATGGGGGGGAGCCTGGGCAGTAAGAGGAGTCAGCAGTGCACAGAGTGATTAGGGTATGCCAAGGCCCCCCTGCGCACGCCTATGCTATGCACACATATTTGTCTAGAATGTATTAGCTAACTCCATCCAAAAACAAGTTTTTCGGTTTTGTGTGGTTCCTGGCAAGATGAATAACTTGCTGACTCCTTACATATCTGAAAAGATTAACTTGGAAGATCAGCTTTGAGAGAATTTCAACTTCATTGTGGCCATATGGGAAAAGGTGGTGATACACCCCCCCCACCTTATCTACATAACATCATAACATAACGGAGAGGCGTTCTGTAGTCCAAAAACTCCAAAGACATGCTGGTAGGTTAATTGGGTGCTGTCTAAATTGTCCCTAGTATGTATGAATGTGAGTTAGGGACCTTAGATTGTAAGCTCCTTGAGGGTAGGGACTGATGTGAATGTACAATGTATATGTAAAGCGCTGCGTAAATTGATGGCGCTATATAAGTACCTGAAATAAATAAATAAAATAAAATAAATAAAAACGAAGAATTTGGCATGGCTGACAGCACTGCTTTAAATTTCAGTGGGGATGATGTAGCATTATCACTTGAACTCACTGGATTTCTGGTAGGTATTTTTCTGTGCTTGCAGCATTTTAATGCTTGGAAATTTGCATGTACTGGATAGATGTATCACATTTTTTAACCAAACACTCTAGCATATAAATAAATATATGCATTGCAGCTGACTTACATCCAAATCATTCTTTTTGACTTTTACTTCAATGTCATAGCGTTCTTCATCTACAGCATCGATCTGTCTCTGAAGTTTATGGCACAATTGCTAGAGAGAAAAATAAAATAAACAGTAATTAGAGTGGGCCTTCACGATTCCCACCCACATTTTGTCATTTAATTCCTACCCCCTCCTCTCACACAATGAGACTTTTTTTTTTTTTCCAGACATCTCTTAGCACTTCCAGGATATTCACCTAGGCAAGAATGAAATCTCAGTTGTCCGGAGCCTTCTGGGTCATTGACGTCATACCTCCCAAGAGGAGGAAGGGTACTCTACAGCGCATGCATCACTGCATGTCATCAGGGGGATGGCTGTCACTTCCTGGGTTTACAGCTGCCCCCCTGTTCTATTGCAGTGCAAGAAGCCCCCCAGTGCAGCGCTGTCATGGCTCCCCGGCACTTCCACCTCCACCCGGTCTTCCTTCTGGGTTTGCAGGCTGTGTGAGCAGCGGGGGCTGTGATGACTTCACCTGCAGCCTTCCCTTTAGAGCACATGCGCTGGTGACATCACTGGCTGCATCCCGAGTGAATATCACCTAAACAGTGCAAGTTGAGGAGATATTCATTGTACCTACAGGTAAGCCTTATTACCTGCAGGTGAAAGTTAAAAAGTGGACCTTATTTCCACTTTAAGGCAAGTTCCTTTTTAATATGATACTCAGGTTTAGTTGAAAATTTTGTTAAATGCTGTTTAGAAACTGAATTATATTAGAAAACTTTATTGAGGATCTGCCTTCAGTAGATACATTTTTGAAGGACTTTAGTGTTTCTTCTATGAATGTCTGAAAACTTTGAGGATGAATTGCTTCACAGTACCTGCAGTTACAGATATCAGGGAGGCCTCATCTTAGAGGCTAATTTCACCTTTTGCAAAAAAGCAGTGCCCTGGCTCCTGCATACTCTTCTTCCAGCTCAGATCTCTACCAAAGTGCAGACCTTCAATTAGGGAGCTGGAGGAAGTATCAATGGACTACAAGTGCAGTAATGTCACTGCATCTGTGCTCCATCTGTGCTCCATTGATATCTATAAATCTCACTTAGGGTTGCCACCCGGACAGTTCGAGTTTGGAATCATGCATCCGGGTTTCAGACTGCCTGAAACCCGGACACATTATTCAGACTGGACTATGGCTTCCCAGCAGGGTTGCTGGCTGCAGTTGTCTAAGCTGAGAGTGTCTGCTACACTTATTTATGTTGCCCAAAGCCAGCACTAACAATACCCCCCCAATACACACACAGACGGGAGAGGAGAGAGGGCTCGATCTGCACCTCTTCCTCCTGCCCCTACCCCTCTGTGTCTGCCCACACTCCAATCCCCGGCTCTGTGCCTCAGAAAAGGAAAGCGTGGGCTGTAAGTTTGAAGTCCAGCAGCCTCAGATACATCTGGATGAGAGGTGCTGGGGGTGAGAGAGCTCACGATCCATCCCTGTCTGTGCCTGAAGTCTCCCCCTTCTCTCTCCTGCCTCTGAGTGAGTACACTAAGGTAAATCAGGGTTCTCAGAGTATCCCTTACATTAGAGTTCCTCTTTAAACCAGAGGCCATAGTGTTCCCCCTTACATCATTGTCCTCTCCGTACATCAGAGTTCTCAGCGTTCCCCCTTAAATTAGGGTGCCCAGAGCATCCCTTATGTTAGAGTCCCCAGAGTTCTCCCTTAAATCAGAGTCTGCAGAGTCCCCCCTTACAGTGAATGGGAACTCTGCAAGTTCAGATGTAATAGGGGAACTCTGTGGACTCTGAAGTAAAGGGGGACTCTTGTTATTAACTTAATATGATTAGAAATGTTATTTAATAGCAAAATATGTATAGTTTATACAACAAAAAAAATTGCTGTGTGCCGCTAAAGTGTTTGGGTTTGACTTGAAGAAAAGGTGGCAAACCTAATCCCACTGCCACGGTGGAAAATGGCACTTTTAGTCTTTTTGTTCACAGATCTCTGCCAATAAATTACACAGATGTGTGGGTGGAGCCAAATTCCAATTTTAAAGGCCTGTGAGAAGAAGAAACCCATTAATTCCGTAAAAGGTTGGGGGGGGGCAGTTTGAAGGAAGGAAGCTGTAGTTTCCAACCACGTTTCATGGTACACCTGAAATATGGGCGTAACATAAAACATGGTCAGAAAGATGGACGTTTAACCTTGTTTACTGCGTAAATTATGTAAACATTTGAATGTCTATAGCCTGCCCACAGATTCACGTATTCTAAATAAAAGTGGCCAATTTGCAGACTGCATTAAAATAAAAGTAACTATGAAATCAGCAAGGTGTTGAGTAGCATTGTATTACCTGTAACTGCTGAAGGTTCAGGCCTCCATACTGTAAGGGTGGAACTTTCTCTGCAAGGGTTCGTGCTTTCTCCTCTTCCGCGTCTGTTTTCTCTTTTTCCAGATCTTCAGTGGCTTTTTGAAGCATAAGAGTCTACAAAAAAATTAATAAAATAAAAAATGGTCATCTCTCCAGTACTCCTTTTTTGTTGTTTAAAATATATCTAAAAATAATATTTGACTGAATAGAAAAAGTTTGATAACCTCCTGTGTATTCTGTCTTTGCTGTATGTATCAGTTAGAATTGTTCCCAGTTCACAGTCTGTGGACTATAGAGGGAAGGGTGGGGTGTTCTGTAGTCCTAAAATATCTCCTGTATTATGGTGACATGACTGCTCCTGAATAGTTACAGTATAGTGAGTAAAGTGTTGTCACCCTAGGACAGGAAATATGTTACTACTGTGGAACACCTCTGCCTCTCTTCATCTCCCTAACATGAGGGGAGGTGTTCTGTAGTCCTAAAATATGTCCTGTGACAACACTGTTTCTCCATGGATACAGTACCGAGTGTAAGTGTTGTAATCCTAGAACAGGAAATATGTAACTGGCAGGAATAATAAAGAGGAAAATATCTGAACAAAGAAAATGAATGCAGCCATCACACCTAAGGACTGAAAAGCTGCAGTATACAGCCGTGGCCAAAAGTTTTGAGAATTACATAAATATTAATTTTCACAAAGTCTGCTGCCTCGGTTTTTATCATGGCAATTTGCATATCCTCCAAAATGTTATGAAGAGTGATCAGATGAATTGCAATGAATTTCAAAGTCCCTCTTTGCCATGAAAATATACATAATCCTATAAAAACATTTCCATTGCATTTGTGAAGAAGGCTTCAGGGCGCCCAAGAAAGTCCAGCAAGCGACAAGACCGTCTTCTACAGTTGATTCAGCTGTGGGATCGGGGCACCACCAGTGCAGAGTTTGCTCAAGAATGGCAGCAGGAAGCTGTGAGTGCATCTACAGGCACAGTGAGGCGAAGGCTTTTGGAGGATGGCCTGTTGTCAAGAAGGGCAGCAAAGAAGCCACTTCTCTCCAGGAAAACATCAGGGACAGACTGATATTCTGCACAAAGTACAGGGATTGGGCTGCTGAGGACTGGGGTAAAGTAATTTTCTCTGTTAAATTCCCTTTCTGATTGTTTGGTTCATCCGGGAAAAAACCTTGTCTGGAGAAGAAAAGGTGAGCGCTACCATCAGTCCTGTGTCCTGTGCCAACAGTAAAGCATCCTGAGACCATTCATGTGTGGGGTTGCTTCTCAGCCAAGGGAGTGGACTCACTCACAATTTTGCCTAAGAACACAGCCATGAATAAAGAATGGTACAAAAACATTCTCCGATAACAATTTCCCCCCACCATCCAAGAACAGTTTGCTGAGGAACAATGTCTTTTCCAGCATGATGGAGCACCTTGCCATAAGGCAAAAGTGAAAAAGTGAAGACATTGAAACAAATGTTGAAGCAAACAAAACATTGAAATTTTGGGTCCATGGCCAGACAACCCCCCAGACCTTAATCCCACTGAGAACTTGTGGTCAGTCCTCAAGAGGCGGGTGAACAAAAAGAATCCCACAAAGTCTGACAAACTTCAAGCATTGATTGTGCAATCAGTCAGCATGGGGTCCAGAAGTTGGTTGATAGCATGCCTGGGTGAATCACAGAGGTCTTGAAAAAGAAGGGTTAACACTGCAAATATTGACTTTTTGCATAAACTTAATGTATTAGTCAGTAAAAGCCTTTGACACGTATGAAATGCTTGAAAGTATACTTCAGTATACCATAGTACAGTGATGGTGAACCTTGGCACCCCAGATGTTTTGGAACTACGTTTCCCATGATGCTTATGCACTATGCAGTGTAGTGGAGCATCATGGGAAATGTAGTTCCAAAACATCTGGGGTGTCAAGGTTCGCCATCACTGCCATAGTAACATCTGACAAAAGGATCTAAAAACACTGAAGCAGCAGAATTTGTGAAAATGTATATTTGTGTCATTCTCAAAACTTTTCTATTACACTTTTGCTCCTAGTTTTAGATACACTTTCAGGTACAACACTGACGTTTTAATATACATGTACTTACACTTCTCTATTTGCAACACAATTATAAGAAGAAGAAAAAAGCATGCATTTAAGAATAGTTGTTGGAGCTATAGAACTCATGCTTTTATGCTTGGATATTAAACTGTGCATCACAAAATTGTAAAAAGCCTAAGACAGTGCGAAGAGCAATGATGTACGCAAGTGCAAATTGGCTGTCCTTCTCAGCAGCAGGGAAATGAGCATTCTTCAGAAAGCAGTCATGAATGTCTACGGGTGATACAGTGCTCAAAATTCAGTCCTTGTATTTTCTGCTAGAAAACAAGCAGTTTGTTTGGTGACATATCAGTGAACATATATTAGTGGAGAATCTTATAAGGATGGTCAGGCCTTATCTTTCTAACCAGAAACACCAAGAAGCAATGCTGTGAATCAGCAAGAAGCCTGTAAGCTAGTAAATTCCCATAATTATTAAATGAATGATATCATTGAGAAATAGACACGGGGGCATAATTAATATGGCTAAAAGCCAAATGCAATAATTTATCTCAACCAGCCAGAATAACCAATTTCTGTCTGTCATGCTGATCAGGAGTATTGCTTTGTCCAGGTCTGTGGCACAGAAAGTATTGAATTTGGAGGATAACCATAGCCGGGCAGCTACCATTTTCAGATGGTCAGCAATGAACTCTATGGGGTTGATTTACTAAAGGCAAATAGACTGCACTTTGCAAAGTGCAGTTGCACTCTGCAAGAGCAGATGCTCCAGAGCTTAGTAAATGAGCAGAGGCTCTGCTGACTTCCATCATCCAATCATGTGCAAGCAAAAATGCTGTTTTTTTTTCCTTGCACGTGATTGTGTAATATTTTCAAAGTGAATCTTTACCTCATTTACTAAGCTCTGGAGCAACTGCTCTTTCAGAGTGCAACAGCACATTGCGAAGTGCATAGTCTATTTGCCTTTAGTAAATAACCCCTATGTCTCTGGTGAGAAGTTACCAATAAAGGCGATATACTGTATAATGATTTTCCTCAAATGTAAATTTAGTACTTGTCTCACCATACTAATATTATTATATCTCTGTTTTATATAAAACAAAAAGAAGAAACACATTTGCAGCCATAATTGTTCATTATAGGGACATGCTGCCCTTCCACCCTCACATCTCCCATTCTACTTCCCTTCCTTCATTCTTTCGCTATCTCCCGCTTTCCTTCTCTGCCTTCCTTCCTTATCTACCTCTCTTCTTTCCTTCCTTCCTTCCTTCCTTCCTTCCTTCCTTCCTTCCTTCCTTCCTTCCTTCCTTCCTTCCTTCCTTCCTTTCCAGCCTTCCTTCCTTCCTTCCTCTGTCTAACTTTCCTTCCTCATCGCATTCTTTTCTTCCTATCTTCCTTCTATATATTCCTCCCTCCCTTCCTTCACACTCTTCTTTTTTCTCTATGTGATTTCTTTCGTTCCTTCCTTATCACATTCTTTTCTTCCTATCTTCCTTCTATATATTCCTCCCTCCTTTCTGTTCTTCCTATCTTCCTTCTATATATATATTCCTCCCTCCTTTATTGTCTTCCTACCTTCCTTCTATATAATCCTCCCTCCTTTTTTTCTTCCTCTCTTCCTTCTATATATTCCTCCCTACTTTCTGTTTTCCTATCTTCTTTCTTTCTTTCTTTCTTTCTTTCTTTCTTTCTTTCTTTCTTTCTTTCTTTCTTTCTTTCTTTCTTTCTTTCTTTCTTTCTTTCTTTCTTTCTTTCTTTCTTTCCCTTATTACCTACCCCCCTCACTCCTATCTTCCTTCCTGCCTTTCCTACCCCACTCTTCTTCCTGTTCTACTTCCTTTCCTTCCCTTGCCTTCTTCTCAGATAGTAATGCTGGTACAAAATGGCATCATGGCCAGTCCAGAAGGGATGTGTCTGCTTTAAGAGACCAGAATGGTTTCAGACTCTATTTGTCACACACATATACATTAGGCCCATCTGCTGTCACCATAAACACAGTACGAAAGCGCTCCTTTCACGCTTAGTGAGCTCTTCAAAGACACTTGGTGCAGAAGTGATTTGTAGTAATCTGCCCTGAGGTTGTTGTCACATCTGCTGAACTCACACCTGTCAATCAGAACTCTGAGCCTATGCCAATTCTTTATAATAAAGCCTGTTTTTCTTTCCTGAGTTCAGATCACTCTGGAATTTTCCACATGTGCCTACTGGATTCTCTGGCAAAGAAATATCTGCTTCGGGCAAATAATATGTAAAGCCCTAAACTTTTTACCTGTGCCTGAGTCTCGTCTTTAGACTCACTGATTGGTACATAATTACATTGTTCCAGAATGTTTGTCCTGGAGCAGTTTATGAAGCACATATCCAATAATATCCCAATTCTGTCTGATTTAGACAAGTTTATGCACACTGTGCATATCCATCCAAGTGTAGCCCCTCCGTCATCTATAAAACTTGCTTGTAGCTGTGGAAGACTGCTTTGAAAAGGAGACCACAGACCAAGTGGAAAAATAGCCTGTAACCTGTAAGGTTATTTTATTGGTATCACTATCTTAAATATAGGCGTGTGCACAGGGTGATTCCCCCTTGTTTAAACACATGATATTTCACCAAAGCTCCCTAACAGGGTTCCTAAAAAATAAGAATTAAAAAAAAAATACAAAATAATACAAATAAAAACTACTGACACCATCCACTGCCCTGCAAACACCCATCTCTGCCCTACTGACATCATCAGTATATATATACACACAGGTGCACACCCTATGCAATAGGCTGTGCACACCCATGATCTTAAAGTATTGATGTTGATGTAAATTTCTGGTTCCCAGGCAGGTGGCTTTTACACCCCAGAGACTCTCCAAGGCCTCACTGGCTCGAAGTGTAAGGCTAAATTCACATTCACAACTAAGGTCGGTGCGAATCAGAAGATTCCTGCTGCAGCTTTGAGCAGCTATGTGTGACCACCGATCACGTTCACTATAATGACTGGTCACCGGTGGCCACAGCTATTTGCAGCTCTCTACACAGCCAACGATTACCTGCAGTGATCAACATGCATCCAGTAGCAAGCAGACAGACACGAATACCTGCTGGCAACTTGTCATTATAATAAACTGGCCTGGCAGCCGCACCTAGCCGCTGCTCAGAGTTTCAGCATAAATCAGAAGATTAAATCGCTGGTGTGAAAGTAGCCTAATGTGACAAAAATGTAAACTGAAGAGCAACACCACTGATAATAGGTCCAGATACAATTTTATTCAAATTAAAGTCATGACCAGTGAAGTCAAGATAGTAGTCAAGATATCCTCAACTTTTCTTACCACCCTTAAACCCCACAAACTCCCCACACTCCCATTCCCATACCACCATCCAATGATAAGACCAGACGAGAGTTTGGAGTATAAATGGCCATAGCAGCCTTTTTTATTAACCAAAATATTTTAATTATTTCCAAATAACCTTTGTAACGACAACTTTTAAACACACAGCCTGTTGGTCTTTGACGGCACCCCGATCTTAACATTTTCCACCACTACACTGCGGGACCTTTTACCATACCAGGCCTCCAGCCGTATCACCAGCTCGGAGACAACCCCTTTCCTGCAGTACAACCAATACCGTATTCCAGCAGACACCGTTCCACTGGATTACCCCAGAGGGGCCCATACCACGGATGAGCCCCCCACCACTTCCATCACATCTGTTTTCTGCCACCATCAAAGACACCGCCACAGCCCGCAAGGATAACACCTTACCCTTAAGGGCCCCTCCACCTCCGTAGGGCCCGCTGAATCCCATCCGGAAGACCCAGGGCCCATAGGACTAATCCTCAGCCAAGAGGTGAACTCTATCACCCTGCAGGTACAATCCCACATTAAACTCCAACTCATATGTCTGATAACCCAAACCCCCATTACGTGAAACAAACCTACCCACCACCTTGTTCACTTTAATGCGAGCTTAATAATCCTTGCACTACCCTGCTCCACACATCCCTGGAATTTCCAGCCACCGAGTACATACCTCCCTCTGACAGATACCCCAGCTGTCTGCCACTGGTCTAGCATCTGCTCTCCTGGCCCCCCAATAGCCATAAGAATCCCCCAAGATCCAGACAAGGCATGTGTAACCTCCATCTGAAATGACATAACAAATAAACAAGGGGAAGCACCAACACAACACACATAACATAACAGCAGTAAAACTAACAAGTTGAACCACCCCCCTACAACCCGTACCCCCCCACAAAAACTCGATCTGTTAACTGTTGTGGGCGCACCTAAAAACGAAATCTCCTGGGTTCCCACCGCCCAAACCTCTCAACTGCCGCCTCATCCAACCCACACCTGGTAGCCTCTGTGGGCGCCCTGATGCAAAAGGAGTTTGAGGCAAATTGCATGCAGTCAATAAACACTCCCCCACTCGAAGGCACTCCCTGAAAACCGCCACTAAGTAGAACCTGGACAAATATGACCCATCTCCATGCAATAAGAATGCCCCCCCCCCCAGATGAACAAACTCCCAGAAAGTCCCATACCCCTCGCACCGGGCAAATCCTCGCACCAGGCAGCTCTCTGATCCGTTTTTAAACCTGTGCCAACGTAACACCACCCAGTCTTCCGAAGCATACACATCCTAGGCCAGCAACCCCCTTGCAACCCGTCTGGATGGGCCTAACTCCCCCACCCGAAATGCTCCAAAAACACTATGGAAAAAGCAGCTGTAAACCAAATTACCTCATAACCCGCGTAACATACTGACCCAAATTTTACACAAATGGCCTAAAGAATTGAAAAAGAGACCGGCCTCCTAATGTCTTTTTGTGGGTGTGGGTCTTTTTTTTAATCGCTTAGTTCACCCAAAATCATTTGTGAAATCCATCAGGCCCTGCATCTTCAACAAACCTGCCAGCTTCCGCCCCATGGCAGACACGGACCCCCTTCCTTCCATGTGCCTGTAACGCAATATACCATTAACAACCTTGTCTCGGACCACCCAGCTCAGCCCCTGCCAGCCGTATGAAAGCTGTCTATGTCGACCCACTCACCTACCTCCTGATCCTTCCTCCTCTGCCGACAGAGCCAGCTCCCTAAACTTGTCCCCCTGAACCAAGACAGTGCATCAGCCAGCGTGTTGTCACTGCCCGGGAGATGCACAGCATACAGAATATTGTTCAACTGTAAACAACGCCAAACTAAATGGCGCAGCAACCATACCACTGTGACGACACGGAAATCCATTTGATAGCTTGAACCACCCCCATGTTGTCACAGTTCCACCTAATCTTCAAGTTCTTACACGCTTCTTACACGCTTCCCCCCCACAGCTTCAATGCCAGGACCACTGGAAACAATTCCCACGATACCATGTACCGAAGGAACCCCACCTTCACCCAGGATCTAGGTCAAGATTCTGTACTCCATTGCCCTTGCCAGAACGCCCCATAACCCGTATACCCTGCCTGACCAACTCTAAATCAAAACTTGTACATCCCCAAAATGTGTGCCTAACTCTCAAATCCTCTCTAAGCTCCCTGTTCAGGCTGATGACCTGGAAGGGGGCACGAAACCTCAGCTGTAGCCGTCGACAGGCAAATTAAACTTACCTACCAAGACTAACATCCGGAGCTGGACCCTGCTCTGCCCCATCTTCCCCCTAATCCCAAGCCTGCGACTCTCTACCTTGTCCCTCGGCAGCCGACCCACCCTGTCTCCAGAGTCAATAACGATGCCTAGAAAACTAAGTTCCGTAGTCGGGCGCTCAGTCTTATCCGCTGCCAACAGATGCCCAAACTTACCCTCTATGCGCTGCAACGTGGACGGGAATCGCACACACATTAGAGGAAGAAGGCCCAATACCTGGAAAATCATCTAGATAGTGGATGACGGAATCCAGGCCAGACACATCCCTAACAACCCATTCCATTCCACTGAACTGAACCTTATAACATGGCGCAGGAAATGGAGCAACCCATGGGCAGACACTGATCCCCAAAAACTCATCCTGCCAACCGCACACCAACAGCCGAAAGCTGTCCGGGTGTCCTGAAAGCAAGTACCCCTTGTCCATAGCACCTCACCCACCCGACAGCAGCGTCAAAAGAAGTGTACGACACCGTACAAGCTTCGGGGTCTATGAAATTGATAACAGACCCCCATTTGAAAATGAGAGGTGGTGAGTAAGTCGAAACTTCCTTCGGCTCCTTCACCAGCACCACCCCCCAGAAGTGAGCTACCGAACCCCCAATGGCTTAACCGTAAATGGCACCCCCATGCGCCCTAGCGCCACTTTCTTTCCAAATGTGTCCCAAACCACCCCCGGATTCTTTAGAGCATACCGCAAATTTCGCGCAATAGTCGGTACCTCAGTCAAGGAATGTGGTATCTTATAACCCTCCGAAAAACCCAGAGGCCAAACATCCTAGCAGCTGCCCTATCCGGGTACCTATTTAGGAAAGGCTGCATCCCTTCACCCTTCACCGGATATGTCCCTCCTGCTAGAAAACTCCCCAGCACGCTTCACTTTTAAAAGCAGGGGGACAGGGGGATGATTGCCTCCGCATCCGGAACCCTCGTGATGAAACCCGCAGCACCCCCCAAACTTACAGTAGCCCTTGTTAAAATTGCCAGCACACCCCCCACTTCTTTCCTGCCGGCAGTCCAGAGGGGGGCGTCCCCCCCCCAAGAAAATGATTCAAGGCACGCTTTGAAGACATAAATCACATCCAAAGGCCAATGTATTTTTGATCCCACCGGAGCAACTGTCCTCCGCCACCCAAACCCTACCACATCCACGCGATCCCCCATACCCCCGATGTGCCTCCCCTAGTGTATACAAATAACAGAACCGTGTCGGGCAATGCTTCAGGTTTTTCTCACCTATGACACTGGTCACGATAGAGAACGCCTGCAGCCAATTCAGCGAATGTCCGCGGGATTAACTGTATCTTCGTTCTTTGATACATCGGGCTTGACCCTAACCCAATGAACTTTTTTCAGGGGGAGTAATGAGACATACTCATCCTTACCGATCTCGTCCTGTACCTACTGCTTCAGGTGCTCCAATGGATCCCCAAAACAAACGTCAACTTCCCACTTAGCAGCATCCGCAATTCTTACCACGTCTTACCTGGCAGCAGCCCCCTTGTCCCTCCTTTGTCTCCAGCCACCATACTCACCGTCACTACTCCCAACGTAGTGGCGGAGAGGTCCGCCAGAGCCACGGGGCCCCCCTGTCCCCAGCTTTCTCTGTACTCCCGCCAACCCACAGCGCCACCAGTTGGGGGCACCCCTTGTCCGCCCGCGCAGCGTTGGACCCGATCCCGCAACCCCCCCCAGCAACTTCTGCAGTTGTTCAGCTGTTCCGGGGGTGACAGGCAGACTGCCCTACACCTGCGGGCCAACCCCCTGTCCGCAATGCTACCCCTTTCACCGTGGACCCCCCACCTCCCATAACCTGCACAGTGCCTCATTTAAATAACATGTGAAACAGAGACAGACTTACCGAGCTGACCGTGCATGTCCCCCACAGCCATTGCTCCTGCTTCCCCCACTGGCGTACGATCCTGGTGTTCTAATTCCACTGGACTGAGACTTCCCCTGCCGACCGCGCCTCAGGAACCGGCAGCCTCAGCGTCAGCAGCCCCCCAGGCAAAGCAGGCCTGGAGGCTGTGGATCCCTGCAGTTCTGCGGACCGCTGTCTCGTGCTTCACCCTGCCACCAGCCAAACCGCTGTATCTGCCTGCACTTGATGATCCTCTGGTAGGCCGCGCTTGCTGTCCTCCGTCATCCCTCGCCACCCGCCTGAGGACGGCCCGACAGCCGTACCGCTGCTCCTCCCCCACCGGCTCTCCCCCTTTGATGGGATAGGTGAGGTGGGGGATCGCACTCTCCACAGTCACCCGCCACGTGGGCGAGGAATGGGCGCCATTATGGCCCATAGCCCCGCCGAGCTCCACCGGCGACGGGGATTCCGCCCGGTTCCCCCCCCAGACAAAGCTTAGGTGGCCCTCACCGGTGGGGCTGACGAATCCACAAGTGGGCTCCTGGGATTGCACTGATCTCTGCTGAAAGGGCCGGGTGAGAACACTCCGGAGGCCGAGACCTCCGAGCGCGTAGGGAAAACCTCATCTCCGGTGGTCGACCCCCCCGCCTGGACCTGGAGCATTGTAGCCACCTGGCTCAGAAGCCAAGCGGGTCCACTCATTGCTGCTGCCGCCTACAAGTGCATTAGGATCGGATCCCTCTCAGACATGACAGAGGAGCAGGGTGACAAACTGCTTCCTTCTGTCTCCCTCACCAACTGCTCCATGAAGTCCCCGCCTCCACCTTTTGTACAGCTCCTCCCCCCTCCAGCACTTTTCCTCCTGAATCCTCCCCTTCAAACCTTTTTCCAAATTAACCCTTTGTTGATTCTCCTTTCCACCTTGTCATGCCCAGCCCTCCACTACTTTCCTTTGTCTTTTCCGTTCCGGGCCTCACTGGAGGACAATCCAAAGAGTGACCAACACATTTTTGGGGTCCAAAACGCTGGTCCAACAGCTTATAATAAGACCTGTGCTTGTAATCACACTGACAAAAATACCATTAAAGGTATAGTTCACTTCTAGTCCATTAACATTGTTTTCAGTCTCAAACCTGGACCCCTGAAATGCATTGGATACACTTTGGATTGTGCCTCTGACTCTAATTGCAGACATAAGTCAGGGGTGTTTGCTTGTGCCCTTATACAAAAGACTGTCATGTCTATAGCAAATATAAAGCATATCCAAAGCCAAAACTTCCTTTTTATAATCTTGAATAGTGTCAGGAGACTAACAGAATTCCGCAAGCACCAGTGCGCAAAAAGAGAATTCCTGTCAGTAAGCTACACAGGCATAAACATAGACACATCAACGTGCACATGTCTGCATGCACTGGGGCACGTCCAAGCACTGGCGCACTTCTGCACATCCAATCTTTGGCGCCAAGGTCTGGCGCCAAGCAGCCTATTGAAGGCATGGAAGGGTGACCATTAATCGCTGGATGATCTTCAGCTAGCTGTGATTCTTGTCCCTGTGCTTCCTGGCTACCTTGCTGTTTGACAACCCATTTCTGACTCAGCTTGTTTTTAAATAACTCCTTGAGTCTCTCCTGATCCTGACCTTGGTTTCCTGCTTGACCTCGCTCCTGTCTGATCTCCCCTCTATAGCCTGACTTGCCTCCAGACCTTGCTTCTGTTATCGGCTCATTATCTGTGCATGACCCCGGCTTGCCACTGGACCCTGCCTTTGTTACTTCAGCCTACCTGTGTCTGACCCTGGCCTGGCTCCAGACCACGTCCCCTCTTCCAGTCGTCTGACCATGTATGACCTTGGCCCAGCCTCCAGACTTCGTCTGCCTGTCTACTATTATCAGGTCCTGGCTACCCTGCCTACCATCCTGCTCCTACTCTGCATTTCTGCACTAGCAGTGCACGGACTGCCTGCCACAATTGATCATGAAGTGTCCTTCTGCTGTATTTGTCACCATCTTTACACACTATCTCTACTAATCACCATCTGCCCTCCAGGTTTCTGACAGCCATGCTAAACTGAGCCTTGCATTCCTGTTCTCACAAGGTGTGTTTGGACCAGATCCGCAAGGGAAGCTCTCTCATCACTTTGGCTTCCACCAAGGTAAGTGACAGGTAGAGCATGTAAGGGTTAAAACATTTGTCTTTATGGACCACTGAAGAGATTTAACTTCACTTCCTGTGGACACAACAAGAAGTAGGATCTCCAATTTAGGGGAACTCACTCACACACACACATACACAGTTGTCACTTTCCAATTGGAAGATTTTTCCTTTGTTGCTGTTCTGGTGACTTAAGTAAACTTAAGGTTTAGTATTTTCCCTTACTTATATTCCTGATATCACTGAGTACCAAGACAAACAAGATAGGGACACAGGTAGAACTTAGGTTATATTTTTTGCGAATGTGAGTACTTTTCCGGTAGTTGTTTGTGTTTATCGTATGGTTTTTCATACAACACTAAATACCGTACAACCAAAAACTCAGCTAAAAAGTCTAGTTAGACTATCCATAAAAATAAACCTAACCTTGAGTAAAGCTACCACTGATGTTCACAATACAAAATAAAAAAAAAAAAGAGTAAGTGTATATAGTTAAAAAAATATCCAAGTTTATTGGATTAGAACTTCTGGTAAGGCTTTAATTACCTGTGTCCTCTTGGGGGAGATTATTTTTTTCATTTTGTGTACTAGTGTATTGTGTTCCCTAGAACAGGAAAATAAGAATAATCTCCCCGATGGGGACATACAACTCAACTGAAGTTTTAACCCATCCCTTTTCTATTTAAAACTAAATGAAGACTTTATTTGTTGAGTTTTAATTTCAAACGTTCTGCATTACATATGTACTGCTTACCAAACATGAGAACATTTTTGTTGGGTACTACATCAGCCAGTTCATTTTATTAATCTTTAATGCAACATACCTTCAGAAGAAGCTTCCTGGAAGCAGGGATTTTAGATTTCCTCTGAAATTAATGAAAATCAAATATTAGGCATTGGTAGAATGCAAGGGGTATTTAATGATTAAACAGAAATAAATGTTTAACTTACCTCTCTGTTTCAAGAACGCAACAAAGAAGAAAGAAAACCAAGTTAAAGAAGGCATTTTTAGGGATAATTCATTTGTCATTTTAAACAGGACAAATTATAGTATTAAATGTATAATAGTATAGTATTAAATGTATACCTTTTATTTACAGTGACACTGGTAAAAATAGAAAAAAATGCATTTTTGTTGTTTTTTTATGTAATTTTGTCTACAAAAAAATATTTAATAAATGCTTTGCAAGGCAATAGTGCCAAAAGAAGGCCTAGTTTGTCCCAAAAAGTGTTTTATTGCTGTCTGTATCATTGTTAGGGAGATTTTCTCTCACGTCTCACACATTTTTCAGCAAAGGAATTTTCTTCAAAGGAAATGCAGGCAGAAGTAGAACGGAAGTTTTATCCTAACCCTCCCAACCCCCCCCCCCCCCCCCCCCCCAGTATGTTCCCTACCCCATCTGTACCCTCAACCCTCAAAAATAGAATGGAATGATCCATTATACATAATTTATGTCTTACAGCTCTGGTTGTTCAAAAGCAGTTTTATCTCATACAATAAATCAATCCTTTCAATATAAAAATATGCTAAATCAGCTACAGGAATGCATAGCAAATGTCCTCCAAAGCCTGCACATACAACCCTATGCATTCTCGAGTACCCCCAAACCATGCGGCATTCTGATATGTAAGTGTCAACTTGGAGCAGGTAGGTTAGTGGTTGACCTTTCCCAGATGCCTCACTTTTGGTTCTCAAATGAGATGAGCAGGTTTGGTGGAAGAGGTAGAGGTAGAAGATGTAGATGTTTACAGACTGAGAATTAAAAGTGCTTACAGTGTGGAAAATAATTATTTGATCACCTGCAGATTTTGTAAGTTTGCCCACTTACAAAGAAATGAAGGGTCTATAATGTTTATCATAGGTGTATTTTAAATGATAGAGACAGAATATCAATTAAAAATCCAGAAAAAATACATGATACAAATGTTATAAATTGAGTTGTAGTTCAGGGAGTAAAATAAGTATTTGATCCCCTACCAACCAACAATAATTCTGGCTAGTGGCGGCTAGTGCTCAAAATTTTTTTTTTTTTTTTGGTGGGGGGGGGGGGGGGGGGGGCGCAAACAAACTGAAAAAAAAACCCCATCAATTGCAGCCACTGTGCCATAAATGCAGCCACTGTGCCCATCAAACGCAGCCACTGTGCCATCAAACGCAGCTACTGTACCCATCAATTGCTGCCAGTGTGCCCATCAAATGCTGCCACTGTGCCCATCAAACACAGTCACAGTGCCATCAAATGCAGCTACTGTACCCATCAATTGCTGCCAGTGTGCCCATCAATTGCCGCTACTGTGCCCCATCAAATGCTGCCAGTGTGCCCTTCAATTGCCGCTACTGTGCCCCATCAAATGCTGCCAGTGTGCCCATTAATTGCCACTACTGTGCCCCATCAAATGCTGCCAGTGTGTCCATCAATAGCCGTTACTGTGCCCCATCAAATGCTGCCAGTGTGCATCGCCCAGCACTTACCTGTCTCACAGCGCGTCAGTGTCCTGCATGCTCCTCGATGTCTTTTCCTGTCCGCTCTGTCAGGCGTTCAATCACATTGCCTGACGTTTCAGCCAATCAGGGGACAGGTAACAGACCCAAGCACCTGATTGGCTGAGAGGCGGTTCAGTGTTGGCAAAGCAAATTGTTTTGCTTTGCTTTGCTAACACACAGCTGAGTGAACAGCGAATGCACAGCACTGTGCCCCCTGTTCACCTTTTTGGGCGCCTATTAGAGCTTACTGCTCTAATCAGGTGCTTCCAAACAACACCCCCCCGCTGTAATTCATGACCCCTGTGCCCGAAAAGGGGCCAGACACCTGAATAGGGGGTGTCAGCGGGGACCATAGATAGATTCATGCATAAATCTATCTATGGTGATAGAGCGGTGCCAGGAGAGAGGGGGTGGCGCTCCTGAACCCTTTATGGACACACCACCACTGATTCTGGCTCCCACAGACTGGCTACAGAATGTGCTCATGTGGTACACAGATTAGTCCTGTCAATTAAGGAAGGGGCTTCTAACGACAACTCGCTACGTGTATAAAAGACACCTATCCACAGAATCTCCTCCCGAAGTCGGACTACATTGCCAGGTTGAAATTGTGCGCTTTCAAACCTGCTCCAATGTGAACCTAGGCTCAAACCCACAATCATGGGCAAGACCAAAGACCTGTCAGAGGATTTCAGGGACAAGATTGCAGACCTGCACAAGGCTGAAATGGTTTACAAGTACATCAGCAATAAGGTTGCTGAGAAGGAGACAACTGTTAGAGCGATTATTCGCAAATGGAAGAAATACAAAATAACCATCAATCACCCTCGGTCTGGAGCTCCATGCAAGATTTCACCTCATGGGGTAAGGATGATCATGAGAAAAGTGAGGGATCAGCCCAGAACTACATGGGAGGAGCTTGTGAATAATCTCAAGGCAGTTGGGACCACAGTCACCAAAAAAAACCATTGGTAGCACAATACGCCGCCATCGATTGAAATCTAGTAGCGCCCACAAGGTCCCTTTCCTCAGGCCCGTCTGAAGGTTGTCAATAAACATCTAAATGATTCAAAGAAGGATTGGGAGAACGTGCTGTGGTCAGAAGAGACCAAAATTGAGCTTTTTGTTATTATCTTGCCTTGTTTGGAGGAAGAAAAATGCTGACTATGACCCTAAGAACACCACCCCTACAGTCAAGCAAGGAGGTGGAAACATTATGCTTTGGGTCTGTTTCTCTGCTAAAGGTACAGGTCAACTTTGCTGCATTGAGGGGCCAATGAACGGGTTGGGCCATGTATTGTAAAATCTTGGATGAGAACTTTCTTCTCTCAGCCAGAACACTGAAAATGGGTCATGGATGGGTCTTCCAGCATGACAATGACCAAAACATACCGCCAAGGCAACAAAGGAGTGGCTCAAGAAGAAGAACATTAAGGTCATGGAGTGGACTAGTCAGTCTCCAGACCTTGAAGTATAACTAAAGGCAAAACCTTTCTTCTTTTGTTTTGGATAGAGTGGAGAGGGATTAGAAAGCTTGTTAGTTTTTATTGCTGTCTGTGCTCCCGTTAGGGAGATTCCCCCTCTCTATTTGTTCTGTTTATCATTATCATTGAAAGTGAAAGTAAAAGAAAATCCCAACTTTTGGGTTGTCCCCTGAAAAGTAATTGAGGGGAAATCTTCCAATGGGGATACTAGTTCTGGTGACCTGGGGGTCCCTATGGAATTCCCTTAATTTGCAGAGATTTTCTCTCAATTCCTGTTTGGCTATGGGACAGGAAGTGAAGAGAAATCTCCCCAATGGGACACAGATGGTATAAAAAAATCTGACAGGGATTATAACCTTCCCCTGCTCTATCCAAAATGAAAAAAAAAAAAGTTTTGCCTATAGTTCTACATTAATCCTATAGAAAATTTATGGAGGGAGCTGAAACTTCAAGTTGCCAAGCGACAGCCAAGAACCCTTAAGGATTTGGATAAGATCTGTAAAGAAGAGTGGACCAAAATCCCTCCTGAGATGTGTGCGAATCCGGTAACCAACTACAAGAAACGTCTTACCTCTGTGCATGTCAACAAGGGTTTCTCCACCAAGTACTAAGTCATGTTTTGCTTGGGGATTAAATAGTTATTTTACTCACTGCAACTCAATTTATAACATTTGTATCATGTGTTTTTTCTGGATGTTTGGTTGATATTCTGTCTCTATCATTTATAATACACCTATGATAACAATAATAGACCCTTCATTTCTTTGTAAGTAGTCAAACTTACAAAATCGGCAGGGGATCAAATAATTATTTTCCCCACTGCCACTGTATGTGCGCCTAAAATTATATTTGATTTGGGTGTACTTATGTAAATGAAGATATTTATTATAATGGGGGAGAATTGCATCAATTGCACATATGTCAAGGCATGTCATTGTGTTGTTCTGCAGTTGTTTGTATTATTTGTCAGTTGCAACAGTTGTAAATGTTATTAATATCATTATTGTTGTTGTTATAATAAGAAGAATAATTAGTAGTAGTAGTAGTAGTAACTGTAGTAGTATTATTGATAATTACAATAACACAAATAATAATGTATTACTTTCAACCACTAGATGGCAACATAGGGCACTAGTATTGTTAGTAATATGATTTTGAACCACTAGATGACAGCATGGGGCACTATTTATTTATTACAACTCATGCAGGCTAACAAAGCTATATTGCTTATTAATTCCTTACAATATCCCACTTTATATATGCAATTTGCTTAATAAACAAAGCTTTAACACAGGGATAAGGTTATTTGTTTTATCCATATGAATGTAATTTTCTAACCTCTGCACTCAGATAAAAAATAACTGTAACTTTTTAAAGAATAAGGATTCATATTTTGGTTTGTTAGCTCTGTGAACTGTGCCTTTTGCCTGTTAATCGCATTGCTAACTATTTGAAGTTAACTATCGGGCCACTTTGAAGCAGATGTAACTAAACCTGTCTTGCAATACGCTCAAGGTCAGACCAACATATGACACCACATCCCCTCTTCCTTTATTGACTCGCGGCAGTTAAAAGTAGCTTGAGACATAAAGCAGACTTTTGCTTCTGCCAATAGCTTATTCTAGCATATATGTGACGTGACACAAGGGCTGGCACTTGTACAAAAGGGTGCCCATTATTCATAGCTCCCAACTGTCCCTGATTTTGAGGGACTGATTTGGACCCTCCTGTCCCTCTTTCCCCCTCATTTTGGTCTGATCCATATAGTTGTATATAAAATTCACTTTTTTTCTTTCAAAAAGTGTTTCCCAGAGCTAAACCTTTCATCCAATTTCTAAATTGCTGCATTTGTACTCTTCAAAAGCCAACAGAAAGGAATAGTATTGATAAAAAAAAGCCCTTGTGGATTTATTTAACCATTTTTTTTGCTTAATTCTCCTTTAAGGGGGTGTGGCAGGGGGCGTGTCCTATGCCTACATACATTTGCTAGTAGGTGTCCCTCATTCCCATATCAAAATGTTGGGAGTTATGATTATTATGACTAGCATGACTATGTTAGAGATGTTAGATTGTGAGCTCCTTTGTGGCAGGCACTGAGGTAAAATAGCTAAATTCTTAATGTGAATTTGTGCAGGAAAAAAAGCATCAGAGCTTTATAAATAAGTAAAATAAAGGTATGCAGGCTGTCAGAATGTCATGTTAGTAGTAGAGTCATTGTATTACTAGGATTCTGAATTTATCACACAGTGCAAATAAACTGAGCAAGAATATGAATCAGGCTTACCTGTCAGACATGATGGGGATGTGTGCACAGCTGTGAAATGGAAGACATACAGAATGATGAGATGACATTTTAGACACCTTGATTAATGAGGCCAGAAATGTGTGCAGCCGAAGGACAAGCCAGGCACAAGACTCACTGATAATGCTGAATTTGTTTAGACAGAATCTAAAATGGTATAACACTGTATGTCAGCGCTGGTCAATGACTTTATATAGAGGGCTCCAAGGGCTGCACATAATATTTAGTAAATGTATTGATTGCAGGAAGCTGCCAGAGACTGCAAACATGTAATAAGAGATGGCCAGGGACTGTGGGCATGTTACAAGAGATGGGCAGAGATTGCGGGCATTTTACAAGAGATGGTCAGAGACTGCAGGCATGCTACAAGAGATGGTCAGAGATTGCTGGCATGTTACAAGGGATGGTCAGAGACTGCAGGCATGCTACAAGAGATGGTCAGAGATTGCTGGCATGTTACAAGGGATGGTCAGAGACTGCGGGCATGTTACAAGAGATGGTCAGAGACTGCAGGCATGTTACAAGCGATGGTCAGAGACTGCGGGCATGTTACAAGATATGGTCAGAGACTGCGGGCATGTTACAGGAGATGGTCAGAGACTGCGGGCATGTTACAAGATATGGTCAGAGATTGCTGGCATGTTACAAGGGATGGTCAGAGACTGCGGGCATGTTACAAGATATGGTCAGAGACTGCGGGCATGTTACAGGAGATGGTCAGAGACTGCGGGCATGTTACAAGATATGGTCAGAGACTGCGGGCATGTTACAAGAGATGGTTAGAGATTGCTGGCATGTTACAAGAGATGTTCAGAGACTGTAGGCTTGTTAGAAGAGATGGTCAGAGACTGCAGGCATGTTACAAGAGATGGTTAGAGACTGCAGGCAAGCTACAAGAGATGGTCAGAGATTGCTGGCATGTTAGAAGAGATGGTCAGAGACTGCGGACATGTTACAAGATATGGTCAGAGACTGCGGGCATGTTACAAGATATGGTCAGAGACTGTGGGCATGTTACAAGATATGGTCAGAGACTGCGGACACGTTACAAGATATGGTCAGAGACTGCGGGCACGTTACAAGATATGGTCAGAGACTGCGGGCACGTTACAAGATATGGTCAGAGACTGCGGGCATGTTACAAGAGATGGTCAGAGACTGTAGGCTTGTTAGAAGAGATGGTCAGAGACTGCAGGCATGTTACAAGAGATGGTCAGAGACTGCCGGCATGTTACAGGAGATGGTTATAGATTGCTGGCATGTTACAATAGATGGTCAGAGACTGTAGGCATGCTACAAGAGATGGTCAGAGATTGCTGGCATGTTAGAAGAGATGGTCAGAGACTGCAGGCATGTTACAAGAGATGGTCAGAGACTGCCGGCATGTTACAGGAGATGGTTAGAGATTGCTGGCATGTTACAATAGATGGTCAGAGACTGTAGGCATGCTACAAGAGATGGTCAGAGACTGCGGGCATGTTACAAGATATGGTCAGAGACTGCGGGCATGTTACAAGATATGGTCAGAGAGACTGCGGGCATGTTACAGGAGATGATCAGAGACCGTGGGCATGCTACAAGGGATGGTCAGAGACTATAGGCATGCTACAAGAGATGATCAGAAACAGCAGTCACGATAGAGGAGTTGGTCAGAAACCATGGACATACTACAGCAGATAGATAGAGACTGCAAACATGCTATAGGAGTGGTTGGTGATTGGGCATATGCTTCAGGAGACAATCAGAGACTGAAAATACAGAGACTGCCAGGGATAACTGAAATTACAGCTCCATCATACATTATTTTATTTTATTTATTACAGGTACTTTTATAGCGCTGACAAATTACGCAGCGCTTTACACATATATAGTGCATTCATATCAGTCCCTGCCCTCAAGGAGCTTACAAGCTAAAGTCCCTAAAGCCTAGTACACGCGGGCCGAATGTCGGGTGGCATCAGCAGGTTCAATAGAAACCAGCTAACATTCAGCCCGTGTGTATGACAGCCAGTCCGAACAGCCGACTTCTGTCGAAGGGCTGTGACTGAAAAAGGTCTGCTGCCAGGCTCCCGATCAGTGCTGTCAGACAATGGCTGACAGCACTGATCGGGGTGTTCTGTCATAACACAATAGCTCAGCAGGGGGAGATTGCTGTACTAACATCAGATTGTTAGTACAGCAGCTCCAACCTGAGCTGTCTTTTTTTTTTTTGGCCCACTGGCAGTGTGTACAAGGCTTGACTCACATTCATACACACACATACTATGGACAACTTAGACAGGAGCCAATTGCAAACAGAATGTACATTAAAGCCGCGGAATATAGGTTGTGAATAGGGGTGGGCTTTTCACATTTGGTGTTTAGCAATGGGCTTTAAAGGGCTCCTAAGGGTCTCAACTATCCTGGACCTATTTTTGTGTCACACGGACTGTCCGTTCAGGTCCGCCTGTCAGTTTTTTAGGCGGACCTGAACAGACACTCCATGGAGGTCTATGGAGCGTCGGATGTCAGGGGTGACATGTCCGTTGACATCCGACCCGCTCCGATCCGAAAAAGTGTAACGGAGGAAAAACCTACTTTTTCCATCCATTTTCGGATTGGATCGGGTGACGACGGACTCTATGGTCCGTCGCCATCCGATCCCCCATAGGGGAGAGCGGCGCTCTGACAGGTCCGTCGCTGCACAGTGCGCAGCGACGGACCTGTCATCTTCCTGCTCAGCGGGGATCCACGGAGCGATCCCCACTGAGCAAGCGGCTGTTCACGGGGCAGATCATTACTGATCCGCCCCATGTGAAAGAGCCCTAAGAGGACTATTTATCCGTGTTTTCACCCAAGACTCACACAACTTTCACTCAACTTTCATACATTTTCTAACTAAATCTTATGTGAAAAATTTCTTGTAGGGGAAATAGGGTGACTCCACTCAAAATTAATAAAATCCATACAATGCAGCAGGAGAGGTAAAACCTCCTCTCCTGCTCCTGCTGGGTGGTCTCGCTTCTCCTGCTGCATTGCATTAATTTTATGAATTGTTTACATTAAAGAAGTTCGATTTTTTACTGGAGTGCAGTCATCCTATTTTCCCTTCAGGAAGTCTACAGTTAAGAACTGGACTGGCATTAGGAATTTAGGCAGATTGAGAGGACTGAACTGGAGCAGTGATATGTTTATATCACTTATGTGAAAGACGTGTGAATATTGGGGGAAAACACTGATTAAAAACACCAAAGGAAATAAACTGTCTAAAATACACCACCCCCCACCCCCACCCCAGGAAAAAAAAAAAAACACTCTAAGGATATGTTTATATTTGCGATTGGGGGCGGTAAAACCCGGTGGTTGAGCGTCATTTTTACTACCCTTCAACTGCTCCCCCTTTTGCTGTAGAGACAGTGACCAAGGTTTACACACGCTGCGGCCATAGCAGAAATGCTATCTTCTGTCCTGCTAAGCTGGTGGTACCGCCTGACGAGTGCAACCTATTCAAGTTACAGGGGGCCACACTTCAAGCACCCAACCACAATGTACATGGTTGTCTGACGTTTAGGGGGCTAAAGCAGGCGGTGAGGGGTTGATACAACGCCTTCTCACAGCCTGTCAAATGCTCTCTGAATAGCGATACGAAAGCAGATTACCCATCAAAGAGAAAAGCAATAGTAACTGAGTCCTAAACAAAGAAAAAAGTCGATTTTAGACTATTTTTGTGTAAGTATGTTTTATAATATAAAAGATAGACAGGAACATTGAAAAACTCCCAGGTGGACAGGAACAGAGTTGGCAGAGAGATCTATCAAAACATATAAGAAGCCATGACCAAGCCAAGACCATAGGGATCTACATATAACTCAAATATCTGTTTTGAGTTGACTAACCCTTTATTCGCAGTAACACAAATATGTACATGTTAAAAAAAATGATAGACGTTGACTGAAACAAGAAAAAGCAGAATCTGTGATAGTTAACAAAGTCTATTTATTAGTGGTTTCATATATATATATATATATATATATATATATATATATATATATATATATATACACACACACATATATATATACACACACACATATATATATATATATATATATATATATATATATATATATATATATATATATATATATATATATATACACACATATACACTAAACTACAACAAACCACAAAACTATAAAAAAATATATATATTTCTATACATATGTCAACAAATGTTATTTTAATAGAACATAATAATCACACCAACATTTTAACCAAATAAGCAACAATAACAGCAAAACAAAAAAAAAAATCCAAAACTGACAGTAATAGAATAAGATATAGAATAACGTAACTGATCAGATTATTGGTATTCCTAATTCAAAGGAAGAAGTGTTACCTGTAGTAGTTCCTCTGGACAGTGTAAGAAGGACAGAGAGAATGATCGGTCCTTCAGGGCTCCTCTTCTATTGACTCTGGTCTCGTGAACAGATTGTTAAAATAGTATCTTTCTTGACCATGGCCTTGTGTGCCGGAAACCTGACACCTGCGGTATTGTGGTTAGATGAGCCTCTTGTCCTATGCTGTGGCCTATAGCAGCTTCCTCCATATGGAGATTGATTACAAGGTGCCCTTTGTAAGGGACAGAGCTTTTTACACATTCTATTGGCCCTAAAATATCCCTCCTGGCACATGTGGTAGGGTGAGGTTACAGCTTCATTCCAGATACCCAATTTGCAGAGCACGCATGAAGATTGTGGCCAAATGCCAGTTGGTACCTCTTTAATTACCACTGAAATCTTTACTAATCTTAGACTGAAGTAAAAGAAAAAGCAGATTTATGCCTTGGGTCACATCTATTGTAGAGACACACATGGATTAGGATCTGGCACAGAGGAAGAATTGCTGAATAATATTTCCAGCAATGGGGTCAATTCACTAATGCCCTGTACACACGATAGGATTTTCAGACGGAAAATGTGTGATAGGACCTTGTTCTTGGAAATTCCGATCGTGTGTGGGCTCCATCACACATTTTCCATCGGATTTTCCGACACACAAAGTTTGAGAGCTTGCTATAAAATTTTCCGACAACAAAATCCGTTGTCGGAATTTCCGATCTTGTGTACACAAATCCGACACACAAAGTGCCACGCATGCTCAGAATAAATAAAGAGATGAAAGCTATTGGCTACTGCCCAGTTTATAGTCCCGACGTACGTGTTTTACGTCAACGCGTTCAGAATGATCGGATTTTCCGACAACTTTGTGTGACCGTGTGTATGCAAGACAAGTTTGAGCCAACATCCGTCGGAAAAAATCCTAGGATTTTGTTGTCGGAATGTCCGATCAATGTCCGACCGTTTGTACGGGGCATAAGAGTTAAATAACGGCTAATAAAATGTGGTAAAATAACGCTTGCGGTAAATCAGTTGTGAAAGTGCAATTCACTAAGAATTTTTCGTTAACTAACGAATGCTTGTAAAGTCAGAAGGTTTTTTTTATCTGAATACATTCTGTGCATTCAGATAAAAATCCTTCTGTGTGCCTCAGCCCCCCTAATACTTAACTGAGCCCATCTAGATCCAGCGATGTTGTAGGAGTGTCTCGGCTGCCTGGGACTTCCCTCCTTATTGGCTGAGACGTCAACGTGTCGCCATTGGCTCCCGCTGCTGTCAATCAAGGTCAGTCAGCCAATGTGAAGAGAAAGGGGCTGGGACCGGGCCGGGTGTCTCGGCTCGGGTGCCCCCATATCAAGCTGCTTGCTGTGGGGGGCACTCAAAAGGAGGGAGGGGCCAGGTGCATCGAAGAGGGACCAGAGAAGAGGAGGATCCGGGCTGCTCTGTGCAAATCCACTGCACAGAGCAGTTAAGTATAACATATTTGTTATTTTTAGTTAAAAAAAAACGAGACTTTAGTATCACTTTAAGCCTGGGTTCACAATGATTTGATCCAAACGGGTGGGATTCTCACACTCCTGGAGTTCAGTGCAATTTTGCGTAGTGATTTGTGCTAAAGACAGTGTGATTCTAATGCAAATTTAATGCGTTTTCGAACATTAGACAGAAAATAGGAAGTTAGGAGGGGGGGAATATGTAAAAATATACACAGAAAAAGCAGTATTCGCACACATCTGAACACAAGATGCGATTTCAGTGAGGTTTCCATTGATGTCTATGGAGAGGAAAATCGCACCGCACCACAGTAAACTTGCACAGGACTCTTTTTGTTGCCGCATCACATTTGTGTAGCAATCGTAATGCATAGTATATGAACGACTGTCATTGAACACAATGGGGGTTATTTACGAAAGGCAAATCCACTTTGCACTGAAAGTGCACTTGGAAGTGCAGTCGCTCTAAATCTAAGGGGAAGATCTGAAATGAGGGGAAGCTCTGCTGATTTTATCATCCAATCATGTGCAAGCTAAAATGCTGTTTTTTTTTTTCCTTGCATGTCCCCCTCAGATCTACAGCGACTTTACTTCCAAGTGCACTTGCAGTGCAGAGTGGATTTTCCTTTAGTAAATAACCCCCTATGTGTTTTGGATGACATGTGAATCTAGGCTTTTTAAAATGTATTAAATTCGCAACAAATTTGCATCAGTGTGAACCCGCACTAAAGCTGAACTCTGAGCTAAACAAATATTGTCTAAATACAAGAGGCATGTGTATTTTTACTTGACTCCTAATCTCCTTTGTAAAGTTCTTCCAGCTCTCTGTACAGGAGCTTCCTGTAATAAAGACCGGAAACTGCTGCTCTCCTCTGCTCTACTTGTGCAGGGTGACTGGTCTTGTACCCGCCCCTCCTGTAATTTTCTGTAGGCAGCCTATAGTAGGACTTCCTTGGCCCCTCCCACAGACCAGGCTAAGTGCAGTTCAGTGAAGATATCACAGTGGCTTTTTCAAGGTAATATCTGAATTTACAAAGGCATGGGATACAAACAAAGAGGATTAATATCATTAGTAGCCATTAAGGAATATGTTTAAATGAAAGTAATCTTGTTTGGAGTTCAGCTTCAAAGGCCACCTTCAGCTCTGTTTGTCATAGAATGTGTAAACGTTTTTATTATTTCTGTCAGCCCTAAATTGTAACCCTTCACATTTATGTTTCATGCTAAAACCTAAAAGTGTGGGTGTGGTCAAGATAGCGACCTGAGAGAACATGAGTGAAGGGAGCTCCGCACCTGGCAGGCTAAATTCTCCGGTTTTAAGGGATCTACAACTACCCTGAACTGACTAAGAGGTTGGGGCAGAAGCCGGGCATGCGAAGGGGAACTCCGGATTGCAATGAAAGCGGTACCCGACTCCCAAAACCCTGCCGGTGACCCAGGGCCCACGTGCGGCTGCACACACAAACATGGCGTCCCAAACGGAGCTGTCCGATCCGCCTCCACTGGGATCGGAGCAGTTCCAGGCACTTATGCAGGCCATCATGGGCTGCCAAACCATGCTTACCACTAAAATAGAACAAATGCAGCTGGAAATGGGACTAATAAGACGAGACATGGATAAATACCGAGACAGACTGTCGGAAGCAGAGCGGAGGGTAGGAGACACTGAGGATACAGTCCGTGACCATGCCGCCTCCCTCCGCATCCTGCAGGTGAAGATGAGAGCTATGGAATCTCGGACAGAAGACCAGGAAAATAGAAATCGCAGAAATAACCTGAGACTGGTTGGCCTTCCAGAGGGAGTAGAGGGGCGAGATCTGGCGGCCTACATAGAGCAACTACTGCACATGCTTCTCCCTCAGGCGCCATTTTCCCCTCTGGAACGGGCTCACAGAATGCCGTCTGTTCAGGGGCCACCAGGTGCCCCACCGCGCACATTTATATTTCGCCTGTTGAATTTTAGGAACAGAGACCTGGTTTTGGGAGAAGTGAGGAAAGTAGGGGAGCTGAGGCATGAAAATGTGAAGATCATGCTATTCCCCGACTACTCGATGTAAACACAGAGGCTCCGCAGGACATTCAACCAGGTCAAGGCCCAGTTGCGCACTAAGGGGCTCAAATACAATATGATGTTCCCAGCGTGTTTCAGAGTGGTGGATGGAGAGTCTACCAAATTCTTCACCTCCCCAGAGGAAGCATCCAGATGGATTGAATCCCTTCCCCGTGTCCGCTGATTCTCCTTCTGGTGAAAACGAAAGCTGCTCTTCTCCACCGATTGCTCTTTCCAGTGGTAAGCACATCAGAATTCTACCCATGTTTTTCTACCCCTTCCTTATGTGACCATGATACCCGAGGGAATGGGCTCCCCTGAACCCCTGGTGACGCCCTACATAATATTGTGTTGGTGGCCCTGGTATCTGGAAATATGTGGCTTCAGTCACTGACTCACTGAGTAATTCACTCCATTGAGCTTGAGGGCGCTTGATACGCTTCTCAGGATATGCAGCGTCTGGCTACCGAATGGTGTTCTCCCCCCCCCATCGGGTGCTTGGAGGTCTAAAATTCCTGAACTGTGGGACTGCATTGCTTGCTCCGGACACCACAGGGGGGGACATGATTCGCCCGCATGCTGACTGTTCAAGATGGGTCGTTGGGGCAGGGGGGCGTCATGCCTGCCCTTTTTGCCCTGATGGGGATCTATGACGGACATGAACACTGACCTCCTTGGATGCCCTATCCGGGGCTTTGCTCATACCTCCTGCTGCCACTGGAAGTAATGGATTACGGGAAGGGCTGGGGGAGTGACAGCTCCTCTTTCAGTTAAGTCTCACATTTCAGCATTGTTATATGTTATGTAATTTTTTCATTTTACATTTTTTCATTCAGATTCCTTTAAGAACTACTGTAACTAAGGCTGTGCCCTTAGAGTACTCTAAGTGTATGCTTCTACACAACATATGAAGGTATGACTGGTTTTATAACTGATTCCCTTAATTATATATTGCCTCCAGGAAATGTGCACGGTGGAGTGACCGGATCCCACTGTTAAGAACTGTGACCTAGGTGTGCTAACTGTTATGCACTGCCCCCTTAGGAGTTCTTTTTCCTAATTATGAGTTGGGTTAGGTTTGGTTTGGGTACTCAAACACCCTGTGGTTCAATTTTCAGGGTGTGGGGTGGGTCGGGATGGGTGTTTTGTTTTTTCAGTTTTTGTTTCTTTCTTCCATTTTTCTGTGCCTTATACTACAGGCAGTCCTGCAACAGTGAATGTGATGCTCATAGGTTGATATTTTATGCTCCGTTACCTGCACACGTATGCTCAAGATGGCTTTGTGTTGGTTTGGTGCTGGGAGAGGTGTTGTCCTCTCCGGGTCTCCAATGTAGTAGTTTCCCCGGTGGTCTCCTCTGCCCTCCCATGTCATGGCTCCAATAAGGATTCTGTCATGGAATGTCAGAGGTCTTAACCATAGAATTAAGCGTTCCCTGGTCTTTGATTACCTGAAAAGATATGCACCCCATGTCTGCATTCTCCATGAGACGCACTTGGTAGGGGGTAGGATTATGGGTCTCAAAAGACCATGGGTGGGACACCATTACCATGCCACACATTCCAGTTATGCTCGGGGGGGTTAGCGTTTTGGTCCATAAGTTCCTTTTGAACTTTTTGAACCCCTCAATGTCATTGTAGATCCGGAGGGACGATACGTGCTACTACACGCTATGGTGGACACGGTGGCAATGGTATTAGTAAGTGTATACTTGTCGCCTCCAGCTAATCTTTACCTGCTACACAAAATCATCACCCTGATTGCCCAATTTCCTACAGATAATGTCATTTTAGCAGGAGACTTTAATATCCCCCCAAACCCATCACTAGATAGATTGTAAGTGGACCCTGCTACCGACTCAGCATTGTCTCGTTGGGCTAAGGTGTTTGGGTTGGAGAAGATGTGTGGCGATGGAAGCACCCATCGGAACGAATGTACACTTGTTATTCTATGTCCTACAACACACTATCCCGTATCAATCTTCTCTATGCCAGTGTTACTATGCTCCCTAAAATAACAGAGATTAAGATGCTTCCCTAAATATCTCTGACCACTCCCTGCTGCTGTGTACCCTGCAAACTACTACTCCCCAGACAGATAGACTCTGGCATCTGTCTAGATTCTGGATAGAGAATCCCACCATAGAAATAGAAATAGCCAAGAGGTTAAAGGAATTCTGGCTACTAAACACTGACACTACTACACCAGGTAATGTTTGGGACACCTTTAAGGCCTACGCTAGGGGCTGCTATCTTTCGTCCATAGCTTGGGAGCAAAGGAATGATAGGATCACACTTGAAGAGGCGGAGGCTAAGGCTCAGGCCTTGGAATCCCGTTTTGCCCTCACCTCCAACCCCATTACAGCACAGGACATGAAGGTAGCCTACCGCGAGGTGATGCTTCTTAGAGTAGCCAAAGCGAATAAACAACAACTAGCCCAAACGCAAAGAATTTTTGAGCAGGGGGATAAGATGGGTAGGCTTCTGGCCTGGATCTTGAAGGAACAGTCCCTGGTCTCTACTATAGCCCATCTCCGCAGAGGCGATGGGACTCTGGTGACAGACCCTGTAGGTATTAATGCCTGTTTTGCCGACTATTACTCTACTTTGTACTCTTCTAGGGCGCACTACTCCTTTGAGGAGCTATGCAACTTCCTAGATGGAGTGACACTCCCTGTCCTCACTACTGCAGCAAGGGAAAGCTTAGATGGTCCGCTTACGTTAGAGGAGGTCCAACAGGCCCTGGGTTCATTTCAGTCGGGGAAGACCCTGGGAGCAGATGGGTTCCCATACAAATTTTACAAGCAATACATGGAAGAGGTGGCACCTAAAATGCATGATATGTTCACTAAAACTCTACAAAACGATTTAATGACACAGATACGTCAAGCATCCAGGGGGATCTCTCTGCCTCCAGATATGAACCTTCAAGAAGACGATGGGCTCTATTGGCAGGGGAATAAAATTTTCGTACCACAGAATCTGCGTACTACTATTTTACAAGTGTGCCATGACTACCCACTGGCCGGCCATTTCGGGGGATACAAGACCATGGATTTGGTCCAGAGACATTTTTGGTGGCCCAGCTTAGCAAGGGACTGCAGGAAATATGTCGGCTCCTGCTCAATTTGTCTCAGAAACAAGAACAGCAAAAGCAAAGCATGGGGATTATTAAGACCACTACCCATTCCTGAAAGACCCTGGGATAAGATTGCAATGGATTTTATCATAGAGCTCCCTCCATCGGAAGGATTTTCATCCATCTTTGTAGTGGTGGACCGCCTCTCCAGGATGTCACATTTTGTCCCCATGAAAGGGACCCCATCAGCAACAGAAACTGCTGAAGTTTTCATTAAAGAAGTGGTGAGATTGCATGGAATCCCTAGTGACATTGTCTCAGATCGTGGAGTGCAGTTCACTTCAAGATTTTGGAAAACACTGTTCGAAGCACTGGGCATCAAACTAAATTTCTCCTCAGCTTACCATCCCCAGTCCAATGGGCAGACTGAGCATACCAACCAAACGCTAGAACAATACCTGCGATGCTTTACCTCTTTTTCCCAGGAAGATTGGGCCTCACTACTGCCCTTGGCGGAATTCGCATTTAAAGCGGAGCTCCGCCGAAATTTTTTTTTTAAAAGTCAGCAGCTACAAATACTACAGCTGCTGACTTTTAAAACATGGACACTTACCTGTCCAGGGCGCCCGCGATGTCGGCACCCGAGGCCGAACCGTCTCTCGGTCCTCGGGTGCTGCCGCCTCCATCTTCGGGAAGGGAATCAGGAAGTGAAGCCGTGCGGCTTCACTTCCCGGTTCCCTACTGCGCATGCGCAAGTCGCGCAGCGCAATACGGCTGGTGCCTGCTGTCTCTGGGACCCGTGTGTTTCTCAGCAGACAGCGGGGGGGAACAGGATGTGGCGTAAATAACCGCAGATTCTGCGGCTATCTACGCCGGAAGTGGGTACAGATACCTGTAATATACAGGTATCTGCACCCCCCTCCCCCCTGAAAGGTGCCAACTGTGACACCGGAGGGGGGGAGGAATCCGATGAGTGGAAGTTCCACTTTTGGGTGGAACTCCACTTTAACAACTCTACCCATACAGCTACCAACCAATCTCCCTTCTTCTCTAATTACGGGTTTCATCCCTCTTTCTTGCCAACGCTAATTACAGGCTCTCCGTTACCAGCTGTTCAGGACAGACTAAATTTCCTTGCTACTAATAACCAGGTGCTGAGAGAGACCATTGCCAGGACACAGGAGGTTAATAAAAGATTCTTTGACAGGAAGAGGAGAGGAGAACTGGATTTGAAAGTTGGTGACCGTGTGTGGCTTTCAACAATCAATCTGAAACTGGCCTGCCCGTCCAGGAAACTGGGACCTAAATATCTGGGACCTTTCCCAGTCAAGAGAAAGATCAATCCAGTGGCGTATGAACTTGAACTTCCCGACACATTCAAGATACATCCTGTGTTTCATACTTCCTTGTTGAAACCTGACGTGGTTAATCCCTTTCCAGGTCGTGAAGTGGGGCCCCCAGAGGCCATAATGGGGGATGGAGAGGAGGAGTTCGAGATCGAGACCATTGTGGACTGCAGAAAAAAGGCAAGGACATAATCAATATTTAATTAAATGGAAAGGTTTTGGCCCAGAAGAAAACTCCTGGGAACCGGAAGCAAACCTTCATGCCCCGAGGCTTATACAAGCCTTTCATCGCTCTCATCCAGAAAGAAGGATCCAGAGGGGCATCCGGAGGCTGCCCGTAAGGAGGGGGCAATGTCAGAGAACTATTACAAACGCTTGTTTCCGTGCGCCAGTTAGACGTGCGACACGAACGTGTGAACCCCGGACCAGGCACGCACGTTAGTACTCTCATACGAACGAGTGCACGTCGGCGTGGGCACGTCCGCACGCCAACGAATCACGGCACAGGGCGCCCTATTTAAAGGATCAGCAAACTAGTATCAGTGCTGGATTGTCTCAGCTAGTTCCTGTATTCTTGTTGCTGTTTGATTGAACCTTGATCCTGAAACCTTGGCCTTCCTGACTACTCTTTTGGATTATCCCTGCAACTCTGCTTACTTCTGCTTCCTGTACCGAACCCGGCTTGAACTTCTGACCATGGCTCTGTCTTCCGATCTTGTACCTCTCTGCCAGCCCATTGCCAACCTCCGCTAGCCTCTGACTACGAACCTGCCTATCGATTGTGTACCTTCCTGCCAGCACGTTGCCGACTCCTGCTTGTTCCCGACCTTGCAAGTTCTCCTGTTGGACTTTCCTGAACCAATCCAGGATCAACATCTTACCAGCACCTCTAAGGCTCCGGTGTTCCTGATCCTGCCAACAGGCACCTGCACCCTTCCGTTGCCCTAGCAGCCCTGTCTCCACCTCCAGGGGTGTTAGGACTGGAACCGTGCAAGAGGCCACCCTCGTTATTTCAGACTCCACAGTAAGGTACGTGACACCCCTTTATGGGTGTGACCCTTAAAGTATGGGACACTGTTATCAAGAAACTGGGGTGGCCTAATGCCTGGTCCCCAATGACTCCGCTCTGGGGCAACCATCGTTTGACCCATTTCCGCTCCATTCCAGACCCGGTCGTGTGGGCCAGACATGGGGTTATGACTTTAGGTGATATAGTGGCTCAGGGACAGTTGGTTACCTTTGATATGAAGAGGGATCGGGATCTCCCGAACCATATGTTTTTCTGATACCTCCAACTACGCCACGCTTTTCGTTCTCAATTTCCCTCTCCAGTGGTATTGGTCAGCTGTGGAGAGTGTTCTCTGATGCCCGGAGGGCGAGAGAACACTTTCCACTCTGTATAATATGCTAGATGCTCTTGAGCTCTGGCATAGGGAAATCCCAGAATTAGCAGACAATGACTGGGAGGAGGGTGTCCAACAATATTTGCCCCTTACGATCTGGGCACAAGATAGAATTAGTCAATTAAAATTTCTCCACCGAGCCTATTACTCCCCAGCACGATTGCGAGAATCTACACTGATCGAGTGGCAAACTGTCCCAGATGTGACTCGGATAATGCAGACTTCTTCCACTTGGTTTGGTCCTGTCCTGGCATGGTGGAATTCTGGAAAAACATTCTGGCAGACATTAATACTATAGGGAAATTGAATGTCCCATATAGCCCTATCCCTCTCCTGCTGGGTATCTGTGATTATCTTGAAGACCCCTGGTGGAAAAAACTGTTTATTTTCTATACATCATTTTACGCTAGGAAGGCAGTCCTACTACAATGGAATCAAGCCCAACCACCTACTAGGCAACTATGGCAATCCTTAGTGAATACGGCTCTACCGCTATACAAACTGACATACCTGGGTAGGAATTGCTCAAAAAAAATTGATAAAATCTGGGCAGCATGGGTGAAGGCAAAACACCTGACCCTTGAGTAGAGCTTGAAGGCCCCTTTTCCTCTCATGGCATTTGCCCTACATTAATCCTCTCTAAACCTGGCTATATAATATAAGACGTGAGTTCTATTGTACAGAAGGCAATCAGCCCCCCCCCCTTTGTAATTTTCTCTTTTCCTCTCTCTGAGGTCTTTGATCACATGGAATAAGAGGTATCTATCATGAGTAATAGACCAAATGATTGTTACGTTTGCTGTTTCTAATTTCTACCCACAATGATATGTAAGGTTACAATTTGATTTCTGTCTGTATGTGCCTGTACCCTGTTTTTGTACATCTGTTCTGTGAAACTTAAATAAACTTTATGTTAAGAAAAAAAAAAAACTAAAAGTGTAAAAGTCATTTTTTGGATAATAAAACATTTTTTTTTCCTGCCAGTAAATACCTTATACAGCCCACTATCTGTTTCTTGTCTGGTAAAAAGCCTAGGCTTATGACATCACGCACAGCTCTCTCTCTCTCCCCCACATGAGAGTTTGCCAGGAAGGGAGGGGGAATGAGTCATAAGAGAACCAATGAAAGCTGGAGAGCTGGAGGTGTGCCTCTGTGTGCCTGTGTAAATCCAGGAAGTGAACAAGCAGCAGCTTCAGCTCCCAACAGTTAAAATGGATGCAGCCAGACCTAGTGGAGAGCGATTTCTGCAGCATATTTGGCAAGTACAGAATCACAGTATATATAAAATACAGTATCTCATTAAAGTGAGTGCACCCCTCACATTTTTGTAAATATTTTATTATAACTTTTCATGTGACAACACTGAAGAAATGACACTTTGCTACAATGTAAAGTAGTGAGTGTACAGTTTGTATAACAGTGTAAATTTGCTGTCCCCTCAAAATAACTCAACACACAGCCATTAATGTCTAAATTGCTGACAACAAAATGGAGCACACCCCTAAGTGAAAACGTTCAAATCGGGCCCAATTAGCCATTTTCCCTCCCATGTGACTCATTAGTGTTACAAGGTCTCAGGTGTGAATGGGGAGCAGGTGTGTTAAATTTGGTGTTATCGCTCCATAAATGAAGTAAGAAAAGAAGGTTGGGACTTTAAATGAAGCACAACAAAAGTATTGGGGGTCACATGATGGTAGATTCAACAGAGATACATAAAATAAGAAGTAGTTACAAAACAGCATGGTAAGATACGGAACACCTTGATAGTTTATTGTACTTAGTAATACCATAATTTACATTCTAAGGATAATAATACATATGTATACAGTAATATAAATATAAGGGTTCATAATCAACATGATTGTCATAATAACAAAGTCAATAGTTCATAGCGTTATTGATGTGGTATCTCCGAATCACATGATTGTATAGTATAGCATAAGGCAAGGCTCTACGCGTTTCGTGGAATCTATCCACTCATCAGGAGCAGTCATAAATATGGAGATCTATAGTAAGAAGAAGAATAGCAAAATGAACGAGTGCTAGACACTGGGAAGGAACGAAGGTGAAAAAAATATTTACCAAACGCTCATACCTCCAACAGGAAGTAGGTGTAAAATAATATGGAGTTATAAACAGCTGGGGGCGCCATAGAGAAAACAAGCATCCCATGGGATGCCTACTGGCATTGGCATTCATTCTCTAGTATTCACAGGACTTCCTGACTGCGCCTCTGCTCTTCATGCCGTCTCCCTGGTCACATCTTTGGCTACGGTTTTGCTGCCTTAGCTCCCATGGAATGCTTGTTTTCTCTATGGCGCCTCTGTATACATATGTTTTATTATCCTTAGAATGGTTGTAAATTATGATATTACTATATTACTATGATATTACTATGTACAATAAATTGTCAAGGTGTTCCCGATCTTACCATGTTGTTTTGTTACTACTTTTTATTTTATGTATCTCTGTGGAATCTACCATCATGTGACCCCCAATACTTTTATTGTGCTTCATTTAAAGTCCCACTTTGCTTTTTCATTTGCCTTATATAAAGTCCCAACAACCCCCCTCCCCCTTTTCCCCCTTTTTTGGTGTTATCGCTCTCACTCTCTAATACTGGTCACTGGAAGCTCAACATGGCACCTCATGGCAAAGAACTCTCTGAGGATCTGAAAAAAAGAATTGTTGCTCTACATAAAGGTGGCCTAGGCTATAAGAACATTGCAAAGACCCTGAAACTGAGCTGCAGCACGGTGGCCAAGACCATACAGTGGTTTAACAGGGCAGGTTCCACTCAGAACAAGCCTCACCATGGTTGACCAAAGAAGTTGAGTGCACATGCTCAGCGTCATATCCAGAGGTTGACTTTGGGAAATAGACACATGAATGCTGCCAGCATTGTTGCAGAGGTTGTAGGGGGGGGGGGTCAGCCTGTCAGTGCCCAGACCAAACGCCGCACATGGCATCAAACTGGTTTGCATGGCTGTCATCCCAGAAGGAAGCCTCTTCTAAAGATGATGCACAAGAAAGCCTGCAAACAGTTTGCTGAAGATAAGCAGACTAAGGGCATGGATTACTGGAACCATATCCTGTGATCTGATGAGACCAAGATAAACTTATTTGGTTCAGATGGTGTCAAGCGTGTGTGGCGGCAACCAAGTGAGGAGTACAAAGACAAGTGTGTCTTGCCTACAGTCAAGCATGGTTGTGGGAGTGTCATGGTCTGGGGCTGCATGAGTGTTGCTGGCACTGGGGAACTACAGTTCATAGAGGGAACCATGAATACCAACATGTACTGTGACATTCTGAAGCAGAACATGATCCCCTACCTTTGGAGACTGGGCCGCGCAGGGCAGTATTCCAACATGATAACGACCCCAACACACACCTCCAAGACAACCCCTGCCTTGCTAAAGAAGCTGAGGGTAAAGGTGATGGACTGGCCAAGCATGTCTCCAGACCTAAGCCCTACTGAACATCTGTGGGGCATCCTCAAATGGAAGGTGGAGGAGCGCAAGGTCTCTGATATCCACCAGCTCCGTGATGTCATCATGGAGGAGTGGAGGAGGACTCCAGTGGCAACCTGTGAAGCTCTGGTGAACTCCATGCCCAAGAGGGTTAAGGAAGTGCTGGGAAATAATGGTGGCCACACAAAATATTGACACTTTGGGCCCAATTTGGACATTTTCACTTGGGGTGTACTCACTTTTGTTGACAGCGGTTTAGACATTAATGACTGTGTTATAAAACGAAGAAATTGTTGGGACTTTATATGATTATACTATCAGAGAACATCACCTGAGATGGGTCCCAGGCCTCTTTACATCCACTGAGATGTCCACTATATGTTAATACCCTCTAACCATTTATTTTTACAGAAGCCCTATGGGCTCACACTTATCACTACATACCTGTGAAGTGGGACCCATCTCAGGTGATGTTCTTTTATTCCTATTCTTTTGGCCCTCATGTAGCCTGCTTAGCCATCACCTCAGCTCCCGAGGGGTTGCTCTTCACCTTCTAGTGTCCCTTGCACATCATCATTACCATCTACGTTTTTTACAATCTACCCACAGGTAAGAGTGTTAGGACCATAGTTTTTGTGTTCCCTCTCTTCCCATTCTTAATAAATCACCATTGATTATGAATTTTTTAATCCATCATAGATACTCCCAGTGTATAGCTGTTCCTGATGAGTGGAAACAACCCACAAAACGCGTTGAGAATTCCTATTTGATGCTATGCCACAGCAATCATGTGTTTACTATGGGTTTTACTTGCCTGAATCAATCAAATAGTTTTTACTTTTTACTATGGTTTTTTATCTATTGGGTATGTTGCTGGTTCATTATCTATTATGTGCAATAATGTCTACCATGTTACTTGTATTACTATATGATCTACTAACCATGTTTTTCATAATTCTGTATCTTACATACTGGTCCACTATTGATGTTACCTATGCACCATGCCCAATTGTGTTAATAATAAATATCCTATATACTATTTTTATTAATGACTGTGTGTTGAGTGATTTTGAGGGGACAGTAAATTTACACTGTTATACAATCTGTACACTCACTACTTTACATTGTAGCAAAGTGTCGTTTTATCAGTGTTGTCACATGAAAAGACATAATAAAATATTTACAAAAATGTGAGGGGTGTACTCACTTTTGTGAGATACTGTAATATGCAAAGTGGTTGGAGGGAAACTTCAGAATGGCAAAGATGTTTTTATTACAAATTATGTGAGCAGACTGCAGTTCCTTTTTAACTCAGTAAATCTTTGCTGACTTTGTAAGCTTCAGGTGACACTGCATTTCCAGGTGTGCAGGATAGCATGTCATTGTCTCCCATTGGGCATCATGATTCCTCCTGCTGGTTGCTATACCACTACTGGACACTGGACATTTGTTTTTTCTAGGAATAAGAGAGAAAATTTGACTTAAAGTGGGGTTCCACCCAAAAAAACAAAAATACCTGAAAAATTCTAAAAAAAAAAAACAAAAAAACATTTGGATATTTTTTTTTTTTTTTACTTACCTCTAAATGCCTGTTGCTAGGTGGTCCCTCGTAGTCTGCCTCTTCCTTTGCCTGGGCTGGTGACATCACTTCCCCCTCGGCACAGGAAGGGCTCGGCTCTGCTCCCTCCCTCCTGTCAATCATCTGGGACCCATTACAGGTCCCAGGTGATTGAGCGGCCAATCACGGCGCGCAGCGCGTCTCGCGCAAGCGCAGTGGGTGCCAGGCTGTGAAGCCACAGCCCGGCGCCCACAGTTGAAATGCCGGCGCCGACGAGCGGAGGGGGGGGGACGAGCGGGGCTTCGATCCCCCGCATCGCTGGACCCAGGTACAGGTAAGTGTCCAATTAAAAGTCAGCAGCTGCAGTATTTGTAGCTGCTGACTTTTAATTTTTTTTTTTTTTAATGGAGCCCCTGGGTGGAACTCCTCTTTAACAGACTCTATTAAAGTTCGGCATGGCCAACATAAGCCTAATGCCGCGTACACACGGTCGGACTTTCCGGCATACTTGGTCCGGCGGACCAGAGTGTGCCGGACAATCCGCCCGTGTGTGGGCGGCGGCGGACTTTTCCGGCGGACTTCTTCCCAAAAGCCCGCCGGACCTAGATTTCAAACATGTTTGAAATCTTTCCGTCGGACTCAGTTTCGGGCGAAAAGTCCGCTCGTGTGTGTGCTGGTCCGACGGAAAGCCCGCTCGTGTGTAGGCTGGTCCGACAGACCAAATACGACACGAGGGGATGGTATTGCATCTCGCGCTCGCTGCAATAGGAAAAACAAATCTTCCTATTGCGGCGAGCGCGGGGCATACCAGGCCCTTAGGTCTGGTATGGATTATAAAGGGGAACCCCGCTACGCCGAAAAAACGGCGTGGGGTCCCCCTAAAATCCATACCAGACCCCGATCCGAGCACGCAGCCTGGCCGGTCAGGAAAGGGGGTGGGGACGAGCGAGCCCCTTGCCCGCATGCCCTCAACATGGGGGGTGGGTGCTTTGGGGGAGGGGGGCGCCCTGCGCCCCCCCCCCCAAAGCACCTTGTCCCCATGTTGATGAGGACAAGGGCCTCTTCCCGACAACCCTGGCCGTTGGTTGTCGGGGTCTGCGGGCGGGGGCTTATCGGAATCTGGGAGCCCCCTTTAATAAGGGGGCCCCCAGATCCCGGCCCCCCACCCTATGTAAATGAGTATGGGGTACATGGTACCCCTACCCATTTACCTAGGAAAAAAGTGTAAGTAATAAAACACACCACACAGGTTTTTAAAATATTTTATTAAACAGCTCCGGGGGGGGGGGTCTTCTTCCGGCTTCGGGGGTCCCTCCGCTTCATCTTCTCCCGGCGTCCGGTTGGTTCTTCTCCGCTCTCCGGCCTCTTCTCCCGGTGTCGCAGGTCTTCGGCCGGCCCCTCCGCTCTCTTCATGTAGCTCTATTGCGAGCGGAGGTCCGGACTTCTTGGCTTCTTGGCTTCTTGGCTTCTTGGCTTCTCTTCTCTTCTCTTCCCCCAGATGTTGACACGACGCTCTCTCCGGCTGGACTGGTCTCTGAGGGCTGCGTTGTGACTTATATAGGCGGAGACCCCGCCCCCATATGATGTCACAGTCCCTGGGCATGCTGGGACTGTGACGTTTTAGGGGCGTGGTCGACCACGCCCCCCGACCACGCCCCCTAAAACGTCACAGTCCCAGCATGCCCAGGGACTGTGACATCATATGGGGGCGGGGTCTCCGCTGGGACTGTGACGTTTTAGGGGCGTGGTCGACCACGCCCCCCGACCACGCCCCCTAAAACGTCACAGTCCCAGCATGCCCAGGGACTGTGACATCATATGGGGGCGGGGTCTCCGCCTATATAAGTCACAACGCAGCCCTCAGAGACCAGTCCAGCCGGAGAGAGCGTCGTGTCAACATCTGGGGGAAGAGAAGAGAAGAGAAGCCAAGAAGCCAAGAAGCCAAGAAGCCAAGAAGTCCGGACCTCCGCTCGCAATAGAGCTACATGAAGAGAGCGGAGGGGCCGGCCGAAGACCTGCGACACCGGGAGAAGAGGCCGGAGAGCGGAGAAGAACCAACCGGACGCCGGGAGAAGATGAAGCGGAGGGACCCCCGAAGCCGGAAGAAGACCCCCCCCCCCCGGAGCTGTTTAATAAAATATTTTAAAAACCTGTGTGGTGTGTTTTATTACTTACACTTTTTTCCTAGGTAAATGGGTAGGGGTACCATGTACCCCATACTCATTTACATAGGGTGGGGGGCCGGGATCTGGGGGCCCCCTTATTAAAGGGGGCTCCCAGATTCCGATAAGCCCCCGCCCGCAGACCCCGACAACCAACGGCCAGGGTTGTCGGGAAGAGGCCCTTGTCCTCATCAACATGGGGACAAGGTGCTTTGGGGGGGGGGCGCAGGGCGCCCCCCTCCCCCAAAGCACCCACCCCCCATGTTGAGGGCATGCGGCCTGGTACGGTTCAGGAGGGGGGGGGGCGCTCGCTCGTCCCCACCCCCTTTCCTGACCGGCCAGGCTGCGTGCTCGGATCGGGGTCTGGTATGGATTTTAGGGGGGACCCCACGCCGTTTTTTCGGCGTAGCGGGGTTCCCCTTTATAATCCATACCAGACCTAAGGGCCTGGTATGCCCCGCGACGGGGCTCGCAAGGTGTCAATCTAGCCGATAAAAGCGGCAAGATTGACATCCTTTTCTAGTCCCGTCGCACCTGAGTCACGTTCAAAATGAACGGACTTGTCCGTGTGTGGGCAAGTCCGTTCATTCTGAAAGTCCGCCGGAACTCCGGCGAAAGTCCGTCGGAAAGACGGGCGGACTTAGCCCGCCGGAAAATCCCGGCGTGTGTGGGCAAGTCCGTTCGTTTTAAAGTCCGGCGCACCTGGCGGACAAAGTCCGTCGGAAAGTGTGCCGGACCAAGTAGGATAGAAAGTCCGCTCGTGTGTACGCGGCATTAGGCTTTGAATATCCAGTCATGTGAAGAAATGTGTTTGAGAAATTAGAAAAGAGAATTTTGGGAGCACATAATTGGTTGATTGAGGTGAACACATCTTCATGTCATTTACTAACCGGAGTGAACATTCACTTTGTTAAGTGAACAGACTGAGACCCTAACTGTCAGTGCAATCTGACTGGGTTGTCAGGGAACCCCAACGGAACCCCTTAAAAATATGATTGAATCTACAGCATATGTTACATTAGCGTGAGTTCTAGATATAATAATAAATCAAAAGATATGGCGTACCCAACGTTTTTTACACCCAAGGCAGACTTTGTTTTTACTAGGCATCCTCTCTGCTCTATATGACAATCATGTATGAAATGAAACTAATGATAACAATGACCAGATTACAAACAAGAAGCGTAAATTGTAATGTCACCTCACATTAGTGGTCTAAAGAAATGTCTCCCTAAAGACAACTAAAAATATAACAGGTTTTAGTGGTAACCTGCCTGAGCAATGAGAGGACAGGTTTCACTGGCTCTACTAAGTTTTGACCCCCCAAATTATGCAGTCATTTTCCTTCAGGAAATCTGCCACTACTAACTGTCCAAGGAACCCCAACAGCCACTGGTGGAACCCAAGATTCCATGGAACCCTGGTTGAGAAATGCTGGCAGGGCCATCTTAATGCATGGTCACCCCTGGGCACTCCTCGGGGGCCCCAGGCAATGGCGTCCCTATGGGGGGGCCCTGACCCCCCCAACATTATGCTGTGCCCCACCATGTGCCTAACCAATAAAAAAATATAAAATTTTTTTTTTTTTTTACAAAAAATCAATGTCTAAGAGGGAGAGAGTCCCCAGTCAGCTCCTGCGGGTGATTCCTCCCCCCTCCCTCTGCTCGCTGACACTGCATAATGCGAGCGCTCACACAACCACGGCCGCCCGATCTGCTCCTTTCCCTGCATCCTCATTGGCAGGGAGAAGAGCGAGTTGCAGGAAGGATTCCACCAGGACTCTCAGTTACTGAAAAAACAGACTGATTTCTCCCATCCTTAGGACAGGAGAACCAGCCTGTAAATTCCAAGAGATGCCAGACCAGAGCAGTCAATAGCAGGAGCAGGACAGCAAGAGGAGGCTGGGGAACCCCACAGTGGCAGAACACCAGGGCCCGGAGGCAAGACAACCTTTGCAACCCTGATAGTTCTCCCACTGCTTTGGATCCTTATATTTTCTTGGTATGCTGGTGACATATATATCTTATTTTCTGCCACCCTGGGGGACCCCAATACAGTAGGAAGGGAGCTCACTGCAGAACATGTGAAAGGGCCGTTGTGGGGTCGTAGTAAAGGGCCCCAGTATATACTTATATATCTATATATATCTATATATCTATATATTGCCCCCCTACTTTTGTCCCTGTCCCCCCATGTGCCCCCCCTAAATATGAAAGCTGGAGACGCCACTGGCCCCAGGTGCATGGGGGCCCCATAATCATCTTACATTACATCATACTTGTCAACTGTCCCGGATTTGCTGGGACAGTCACACTTTTTACTAAGTTGTCCCAAGATTGCCATTGTTTTCTCATTGTTTAAAACTAATTTTATTGACAGTACTAATCAATATATGTTTAAGGATTAAGGTAAGCAGATTTTTAAGGATTAAGGTAAGCATATGGACCTTTTAGATTGTTTTTTTTTTTTTTAAACCCATCTCCAGGGAAAGAAAAAAATTCTAACTTGCAGTCAGGCTGCCCCTGCACTGCAAAGGTTAAATTCTTATACCTGTCTAGGGGTTCACAAAAAAGCAATATTTTGCTTACCCAATTCCCTGCTCCCCCAGCAGCTGGCGCTCTCCTCTACTCCCTTATTTTCCAGCAGTGGACTCTGTAGTGGACTTAATGAAATCAGCGGACTTGCAACCCCAAAGCATAGGGGGGAAGAGGCAATGGGGACCTGTGGGAGCAGAGGATCGGGTAAGTAAAAATGCCTTTTGCAGCCTCCTAAATGAGCTTGTAACCTTTGTTCAGCTTAACTCTGGTTTAAAAAAATCCTATTTAAGTATGTATTCTCAACTCAAAAATCTCCTCCTATCTCCAAATTTCTTCTTTTTTTTTTTACTGCTGTGATCCAGTTTCCTGCTTGCCCCAAAGATGGACTATGGCCTATGGGATTTGTAGTGCACATGACTGAAACTAAGGTGCATTATTAGTCCCAAACAAATGGAAGTGAGGAGGAAAAGGAGAGGTTTGAGTTGATCACAAAGGATGTTATAAGGAGGCAGAAAATCACAGTAAGAAACAATTTGATTAAAAGTAGATCAGGGGTCCATTAAGTAGTGGATGTGTATAGATTATTTTTGCAGAATGGGGGGGGGCAGCTGGTCGGAATTCAGCTTTAAGCTCATTTATTGGATCATCAAATACAGCTAAATATGTGCCAAGGAAACGTAGATGGAGTGCAGGCGTCCAAGCAGAACAAAGACAAGGCTTCTATTGTTATGCATGCATTTGATCTTATGCTCAAGTTACTAATAAATATAAACCATGTTACTGAACTAAAAATGAACTGCGGAATCTCTGAAGACAAAACAGGGCAGAACAGATGCTGCTGGTCAGAGCCACACACAGAATCAGGTCAGCCAAGGAGCTGTTCCAAATATTTAAATAGACAAGTTATGGGGTGTTTGGAACAAGTGTGCCATTCAATCTACCCTTAGAAGGTACCGTCCCCAATAAACATATGTACAAATCCCTGGAAATAAGCGGGACATTAGATCTATGCTCTAGATCTAGACTATATTAGACACCATCAGATGTATAAAAAATATTACAATTTTATTCAACATCATAAAGATTAAAAAACATATTGATGTCAGATTTTCCACGGACAAATGTTGGCTAGCTGGTTTTAAAATCTTCAGCGACAATGTCTGTTGTCGGATTTTCTGAGCATGTGTACACAAGTCCGTCGGACAAAAGTCTAAATTACAAACACGCATGCTCGGAAGCAAGGATGAGCCAGAAGCGGTCGGTCTTGTAAACTAGCATTTGTAATGGAGAATTAACATTCGTGACGTGGCAAACTATGAAATCTTGAAATGCAGCGCAAATTCTCTTCTTCTTTAATGGGATAATAATTAAGATGCTTTGCTGGAGATACTGATGGAGTTATTGCAAACAAATTTTCAAAGGCATTTTTTTTCTAGTGGTTATCAAGAATAATATTATTATGCTTTTTTTTTTTTTTTTTGGCAAGTTACCACAACACCATTATCCTGTAGTTTTTAAGATCAAAGAAACTATGTTGGTGTCCCTTGTCAATTTTACATTGTATTTTTTAAATGTAACTGCCTACTCACAAACTGTCATTTGAGGTAAAACACATAGCCAAGTATTATTCTACACATTTTTTTTATTGTGCATTAAAAAAAGAAAACAAATAAAATTAGACATGCTATCTGCCAATAGAAATTAACCAAAAAGTGCATTCTATGCATCTAAAAATTTAGAAAATATAACAAATAAAATCATTATTCAACCAAAAAATAAAAGCCTCATGCATGTGTCCTGCTTCTTAATATAGGGGGTCAACAAAGCCAGGAGTTGGTGAAAGCAGGGGTCCGTCATCCAGAGATAATTCCGAAAATCATCCGGATTATTCTCCTGGAGCTCCCGCAGCAAAGGCATATGACATAATTGATCACGATTAATAAAGAAACCAATTTTTGGTCCAAGAACTCCTCCTCCTGTTCCTGGACTGGACTTGGGTCAAAGCAATAACGCCAAGTCCAATAATAAATAACACGTTATCTCCTCCATTTCCACAACATGTCTGGTTGACGAACGGCCATTCAGAAACTAACTGAAAAGTGCGAAATGAAAAAGCGCAAAATGAAAAGCGGGAATCAACACTCACCAAACTTCTACTGACACGAAATTAGCAGAAGGAGCCCAAAGGGT